>NW_011964463.1:0-2075 GCF_000949405.1 Vollenhovia emeryi
TGTATATGTCAACGAATGTATTATATCGTCGGCCAAATTAGAAATCTTATAACTCCAATTTTTTACGAGATTGTTGTTACGAGGTTTTCTAATTTAACCGACGATACGTAATAAATGTTTAGTGAAGATTTTTAATGCATATAAATCTTACTTTTTAAAAATTTATATACTCGTATTATATTTAATATAGTGCCCAGTAAACACCAAGTAACAGTTACATAACATCAATATTATAATTTCCTATTCAACAATATAAATGTAATATAACACAGTTTACATAACAGTGACATTGTTGAGTAGGAAATTTTTATCAAGTAACATTTATGTTATGTAACTGTTACTTGATATTCATTAGGTGGTGTGTAACATAAAGTAACGTGGCATAAGGGAAAATAGATAAATAATAAAATATGCTTTTTGCTTATATATAGATAATATTTATTTAATTTTTATGTTTGGCTGATTTTTTTACATTTTGATTTTGTTTTTTCTTCTCATTATTAATTTTATGGCAATATTGCCTCATACGTGTACAAACATAAAAGTCGATAACTTTCGATAAAACAGTATCACCATGTTCTTTGCATGGAAAAGATAAATGCTGTATAAATGTTTTCTATTATTTTATCATATACATCAGCACGATCGCAGTATCTAGAAAACAAGGTTTCTAAATATTTTATAAATTTAAACATCTTCAAATTTGGGTGCGTTAGATGACTCGACTCGGGATCGTCAGTTTTTATATTTGTTAACAGCGCCGCAGACAAAGGACTACATGCTGTAGGATTAGTAAATGCGTTTTTACATATGTCACACTTTACAGATTTGGATATATAGTTACATAAATATCCTGTTGTATAATATATAATACAATCTGTAACTTCAGGTCGATAATAATCATGTTCTGTCATGAAATCATCAAAAGTCCATTCACTGTTATCAATAGCGAGAGATGACTTTCTCGCAGAAGTAGGCAAACGCGTGCCAGGACCTCTCCTCTTCCAGTATTACGGTAATCACCGTTGGAAGGGAGAGGTCCTGCCCCAGCGGAGAGGTCCTGCCCCAGCTCTTTTTTATTCCTCAATGCTAATTTGAACATTTCAAAAAATTTGGGATCAAAACCACATGGTGTATCAATAAGAGAAAGATATCTAAAAACAATTATATTGCATTGTTACTTATAACGAATATTACTATATCGTGTACATAATTATTTCTAACTAGAAAGAAAATATATCTAAATAATAAAAATATATTACCTCTGTATAGTTCTAATATGTGGCATAGGCAATATTTGGTTACTTCTTACAAAATCATAACCCTTAGGTGACTTCATATGCAATAACATACACAACAACAGCCATTCTTCAGTATATCTGCGTCCTTTAGAATTTGTATGTTTTGCAGTATTTAGTACTTCTTTTATTGCAATTATTTGGTTTGGAGAAATTTGTTTTCCCTTTAATTGGTCTTCTATGCTTTTTGTACTAATATCTGACATTTTCATCATATTATCTGTTAGTTCTTTTCTTAATTTATTTGATATATATTTAGCTCTTTTTTTTGCTTTTTGTGCTTTATAATATTTTTTCCGTAACAGTAAAATTTTATTTTGTTTTTCCGCGGTCAACATAGCTATTTTAATTCTTTTGATTGTGTGTGATTTCATTATTTTTGTTCGACGGTACTTTTGGTTTACACATTTCTTCACAATGGAACAAAATTTACACATTTCCAAATAGGCTGATGAAAATAATAAACATTTTTTATATCTCCATGTACCATAAATATCTTTTATAGCTGCATTGTATCCAACATCTTCAATTTTATTTTGACAATTTTTCACACCACTACATATACAGGGTGTCGGATTCGATATGGACGACTCCAAAGATTATAGTAGATTGGGTTAAACTGAGAAGAAAAGTTATATACCATTTTACAAAATCCGTAATTATTATCGCATTATTAAGAAAAACGTCTGAGCCAATAAGTGCACGGAGGAGCGGAAGGCCGGACTCGGCAGACATGCAAAATGGTGTGTTTGTTGACATCTCTCAAGAATCGATAGC
>NW_011964463.1:5837-10284 GCF_000949405.1 Vollenhovia emeryi
CCGCGTTCAGCAGACACAACTGTTGAGTGAGCGCTCAGTATGATTGGTTAATACTTTTAGATCCAGCCAATCATATTAAGAAATCATTGAGCGCTCACTCAACAGTTGTGTCTGCTGAACGCGGCCATTGTATAACCTGAAGAGGATCGCAATTCGCGATCGAAACGTCGTTGTGACCAATATAATAAATGCCAGATAAGTCACTACATTAAGTTTATTTGATTTTCAATACACTGGCAAAGAAAATTCCAATCATATAATAATGTCACACGCAATGCGAGAGCAGTGTTTCCAATCCGGTAATTAAATTGACAGACCTTGTACTTCTGTCAAGTATTTCTAATCATTCCGATGAGCACGCTCCTATTTCAACGGAAAGTAGATAAGATTGATTCAAATAACTAGGCAATCCTCTCAATCCTACGTTATTGCGGTCATACATATTCGTTTAGTGAAATTGAAAACGGAAGCAATATCTGAGTCTATCACAAAAAAATTATTCCGACGAATATATTGTTATTTCATAGAAGTAAAATGTTATATCAATTTAAGTTGACGCGGAATTACAGATGAGTAATTAAATTGACGGATCTTGTATTTCATACAATTGATAACAATACAAAGTATTACTTTAATAAAATATGATTAAATCGATATTGCATATACTATATTTATTTAGATACATATATTACGTATACATACAATACTTATACATTTTAAAATATTTGTATTATATAACAAACACACAATAAGAAGTAATGCGACAAATATATATCTAAGGTATCCTTGGAACATAACTCGCACCGACCGCAGAAAGATGAATACTTAACGGAGCGTATTCAACTAATTCTCTTTGAGGCATAAAACCCCACATATTCGATACTGTAATCATATAGGCATAATAATGTTCGACAAATTGTACCGTATTTAAAACTTTATATATGAAGTATGCATTATGTTTATCATCAATCAAAGTAAATTTAATTTGACCAAAATTGTCACCGTCATCCACACAGATAATCATATTTGGTTTATATTTCGTACCATTTACTTGTATCCACGATACACATTTGACTTTATTTATGAGCTCAGAAGGCATGACAGTTTTAAAATCATCGAAAACATCCATATTTGCTAGTTTATCACATAATGTTACTCCCATATCAATACGTTTACAAAACCCTTTTTGTAAAAAGAATCGATAATTTAACAGCAGTTGTTGCTTGAGAGCTAAAGTATAAGAGGGGTTGGTTCGCGACGTAACAACTTTGGCAGTGACTTTTAACTCTTTATGTTTTGCTTCGAACCGAATGCACGACATATGTTTCGAATAGGCCCCGTTAATCGCATAACACGTGGGTAATGTAATAAAACATGATGCTTATATTTTAAGTTATCATTGAAAATTTTGCAGTACAGTTTGTGGTGTTGAATCGTCAACTTTGACAATAAATCAATCTTTTCATTCGTTATTTCCCGACATAAGATGATTGATATCATTTTACGAAGAAGTATATAAATTTTCCAAACCTCATTTTTTTCTGGGATTAAATCACCAATCAATAATCCGAAATAATATAAGAAGTGTGCCATTTCGGTTGCTGAGTATATGATGCACCCTTTCTTGAGAGCATCCCTAGTTATAAGAGTCGGAATGTTTTTCGAGTCCTGCGACCCATAATCGAAATATTGAATTCGATGATTTAACGTTTCTAATGAAAATAATTTTTGGTCGATGATAAATGTTTGCAACATTTTTCCCAATTCATAACGGCATACACCTTCGAAGATGTCGTGCATTGGATCGATACTGATATTATTAAGAACATGAAAGTTCGGGATCGAATTAAAAACACATTCTTCTTGAATGCCTTTACTGCGATTCGTCACATCTATCGCGTAATTTTCAATCGTCCGTATGATTCGAGTTTGAAGTCTTCAACAACTTGAGATTGTAAAGTTGTTTTATCTGCTAGACAGATTCGGCATGAATAATTAGAGTTAAAACTCTTACTGAATCCCAAAATGGTGTTGAGACCTAAGTTGTCTCCGAAAATATGTAGTAAAGCAAAGTTTACTTTTTCTGTAGAATTTTCAGTTGTAATAATTATTCCATCCGTTTCAAGTTCTTTGATCTGCTCAATAATATTTGACAAAATCAAATTGTTTCCGCATTCATTGTGATCTTCAGATTTATGTAACTGTACTAGAAATATGTTTTCTAGCTGACTAGAGTATTCTTCAGGAATACAACCAATAGTACAATATACCACGCCAAGTTTGTGTATACCCCGATGAGTCCCGAGAGGATTGTTGATTTCCAAATCGTCAAAATATATAATCAATGGCAATACAACATTTTCGTAGTTTCGCTCGATTGAACGCCACAGTTTGCCTTGTAAATGATTTGTGACTGAGTTCCCTTGATTTGATTGTTCAATGTAGGAAAGAAGAAGCCTATATACCCCCGGTAGTTCTAGAAAGTTTTTAAAAATCTTTTTCAGCGATATAATACAAATGTTTCGATGTGTTGCACACATTTGTCGGCTATGATTTATCAATTTAGGAGTAAACGTCATGTCAATGGATATTTGTTCTGGCTCTATTAAGTAATTCATATTTTTAAAATTTTGTAATATTCGATGTTCAGAGGAATAATCTTTGAAAGCGTTTTGAACAATTTCAAACATTGTTACCAAATCAGAATCTACATGCAACGAAGTAGCTTGATACTTCTCTCGGAGATGATTTACACATTTAAAAAGGTATTCAACGGATCGAATGTTCTCTAGGGCAAACGAGCGTGTTAAAGACGAATTCGCATACAAGTTGGCTACGAAAGAAGCGGAAGCTTTAGCTACACTGTCTGCAAATTGATCGACCGAAATATTGGAAAAATCTCGATTCATTCTCGAGTCATTCTTATTTTCATTTTCTGATATAGTGATAGATGACGGTGAGTCAACGGTACACTGCAATATGTCCTCGGACATATCAGATTTCTCATATTCGATCTTTGCGATCTTTGGAAATTCTTTTTCCATATGTTTTCGCGTCAAGTGTTTAAAAATGAATATATGTCGCTAAACTGACGAGAACATGAGCCTTGGTGACATGTTAATGTCGATACACGTTTGTATAATGCTTTAACTTACAATGTACTTTCAAAAGCTTTAAAGTTGTTACGGTTTCAACACAAAAAGGGCAATAATACATTTTGTTTTCTTATTAATTACAACTTAAAAAAAGAATATTTTAACGAACTGAATACAATCTTAACCTTAATGACTTTTAAATATTTATAATCACGTATAGCTAATTGTTTGACTTGGTTTTCGCATATACTTAACTGTTGAGTCCTTCTGCCTCTGAAATGGCATGCAACGCCGTCATTACTTCTATAATGTATCCGATGGGTCGATCGAATGTTGTCGAGAAATTATAGAGTTCACGTTGAATCAGGTACTATACATGATTACTTTCCGGAGGATAAGTCGCGGCGAAGACGTGAAATGTTTTAAAACAAACATCAATAGCTTCAAAAGCTGTTGGTACACTGTATAAAACCGAGTCGATGGAAACGAAATACGCTTCAATGTTGTCGAGAGTTGGTCCTACAACAATTATGGTTGAACCGTCAATTTCCGTGAGTTCATCACTGTAATGCGATTTTCACGAACACTAGCAACATGAGCAGCAACCTAAAATGAAAAGTAAACATTTATGTGAACATTTTTATACAATATAATATAACATCGATAATTAATATATTTATTATGGAAAAAATATGTATATTTCTGACATGTATACCTTGACATGTGCAACAAGGCTTTCTTCCGATTCAGACATAGAAGGCTTCCAGTGACCTTTGCTGGTACGAACTCTACCTTTTGGTGGAATCATGTACGGTAACATACATAGTTGGGCAAGTGTCTGTGAAGTTGGCACGACATTCTACGAATTCAAAAAAAAAACCTAGAGTTCCAATAGCACTTTTCATAGTTCTACAGTTCCTGATAAAAATTAGAAAGAGTTCCGCACTCCTTATATGAAAAACTCACATTTTAAAAAACGTCGTGCTAACTTCGCGAATCTAGCACGACACCCTCCCCTCTAAAGTACCAAACCGCATTCACTAATATCATTTTTGGCGAGAGTTCCCGATAGTTCTACTCAAGTTTCACATGTATATGCAATTTTGGATCGATATTACATCATTAACAATTTTTAAACAATTTTTCATATCGGCGACCAGCACGACACTAAGTAAAATGAGTTTCAGCAGTTCTACCGGTAGTTCTCGACAGTTCTGCAAGAGTTCTATGCATTCGTAATAGTTTTAAAGACAGTTCCGGACCGTACGTATTTTTTAAACAATTTTTTACTCTGGTGTCCAGCACGACACTTGGTGAAAATGTGTCGTGCTGATGATTTTTAGCAGTTCAAT
>NW_011964464.1:0-4448 GCF_000949405.1 Vollenhovia emeryi
GGGATTTCTTAAAAAATTCAAAATTTTTTCAAAAAGAAACCCATTAACCGATCATCGCAAAAATCAATAGCACCCTTTCTTTAGTGATTCTCGACGTTTTAATAAAAAAATTAGCCCAAAATCTCAAAATTTACGGAAGTTAGATCGGTCACAGACATTTCTCAAAAAATTCAAAATTTTTTAAAAAGAAACACGTTTACCGATCATCGCAAAAATCAATACCAACCTTCCTTTAGTGATTCTCGACGTTTTAAAAAAAAAAAATAGCCCGATATCTCAAAATTTACGGAAGTTAGAGCAGTCACAGACATTTGAATGCGTACAGACACGCGCACACACACACACACACGCACACGCACACGCACACGCACACGCACACGCACACGCACACGCACACGCACACGCACACGCACACGCACACGCACACGCACACGCACACGCACACGCACACGCACACGCACCCACACACGCACACACACACACACACACATGCACACACACATTTTGTGAAAATATTATTTTTAGACATTTTAAAACATTTTAAACATATTCCCAAAGAAAACTGGAAAAAAAATTTTTTCACGAAAATAAAGCTTCCTCTATGAGGAAGCAAAATATTGAAAATGCATAAATATATATGTAGTTTTATAAATATATGTCATTTTTAAGAAATAAAATATTTTTATATTACATATTTATTGCAACGTTTATTTTTCCTGTAATATAAACGTGACATCGTTTTATTACCACGGTTATACCTTATTTATATATAAGTTATATAAATGTTTTATGAATAGCATGGTATTCCATCGTTGCTATATTATATCCCAGCAAACACAAAAGTAAGAGTTACATAACTGTAAGTTAAAATTTCCTACTCAACAATATAACTGTTATATAACACGTGTGTTATGTAACAGTTACATTGTTGAGTAGGAAATTTTAACTTACAGTTATGTAACTGTTTGTGTTTGCTGGGATGTAACATATATATAGCAACTATGCCTTATTATAATGTATTTGTAACATTAACATACTATCTTAGTTACTTTTGAAAAAGGGCGAAATTTAAATGCAACTACAACATTGCAGCAACTTTCACGTTATATTACATGTGATGTTGAAATTTATAGCTGTTATATAGTGAACACACAACTGTGTCGACTGGGAGTATTCGAAATATATGATAAATCACGTAATGTGTGCACTTTATAGTTTTTGCTAACACAACACAGCTGTTTCATTTTAAAGATTAAACACTCCACGTAAAATTAAATTCTCAGTAATAAACATTTTTATGGCAAAAATGTATTTGCTGAAACGATAAATGAGAAAAATCACAGTATGTAAACACAACACAGGTTAGGGTTAGATTAGGTTCATGCGAAAATGCAATGCGTTAAGCCCGTATCGGACTAAGGACTGAGGCCGGCATTCACAGTCAGATCTTTTATTCAAGACCGTCTTAAATTTATCTAAACATGCTATATCGAACATTTCATCAGAAGCGTTCTGCGTTCTTAAATCTTTTCTGTTACGCGAAATTAAATATCCTAAACTCTTCTGATTGGTTACGCGATACGCATTAGTGCCCATCTTCAATAGTGATTGAAGCCCTAAGCCTTAAAGAATTGACCAATCACTTTTAAGTATGAGGAAAATACTCGACTATGATTGGCCAATTTCTTAAGGCTGCGGTCCCATGGGCTTAGTTTACACCGACAGACCTAAAAGCGGCCTGACCTAAACCGTGACCCAAAGTAGGTCTAGTTACCAAGTGTTTACACTGAGGAGACCTAAAAAGTGACAAAGACTTGAGTAGGTCGTATTTAGTCCACACTGATCCGAATTAAGAGCCATCTATCGTGTTTTGTACATTCGGCGAAAATGTTTTGAGGTTAACAGTATACCATATTTACGTTTTGCAGCTGTATACATATTGTAACGTACAAAATGACATCGCTGGAACAATACATTCTGTTTTTTCAAAATTGTGTTATGATGCAAAAGAAGAGGAGAAATATGATTTCTGTTCAAATTATGCGTCGAAGAAGACACATGTGGGATAGAATTCGACAATTGCACAGGATGCAAAGAATGTTTATAGAGTATGTGCGAATGGTTCCTATGGTTAATATTTTAGAAATGTATTTCAATGCAATACATGTTGAAAGAAGCACATGGATGAAGGCAAGAAGCACTCACTTTTGGAAGGAGATGGTGCTATGTACATATACTGAAGCAGAATGGATAGAAAGTTTCCGCATGCGTAAAGAGACTTTCAATGATTTGTGCCGTTTTCCTACGACCTGCTTTGGAGCCTAAGCCTTTATTCTTAAAATCAAGAGAACCGTTATCATGTGAAAAACAAGTTGCTGTCGCTCTATATAAAATGGCAAGTTGTGCAGAATACCGTGTTGTGGGCAATGTATTCGGAATCCACAAATCTACAGTAAAAAAATGTCTGTACAGAGTTGTAAATGCGATTAATGATGTGATGATGAAAGATTATCTTCACATGCCAGATGCCTACGAAGCTTCAGTAATAGCAATGCATGTTGAGAAAATATCGCACATTGCGCAAATTATTGGATGCATCGACGGTTCGCACATACCTATATTGGCTCCATCAGAAGGCTATCGAGATTTTGTGAACCGTAAGGGTTGGCCTTCATATGTGTTACAGGCAGTTGTTGACGATATATTTACATTTAGTGTACGAATGGCAATAAATTAATCGATAATCATTAATAAACGTATTGTATATAGATTTAGAAATATTTGTATTCGACATCCTGGAAGTACTCATGATGCCGCTGTATTCAAGGATTCAAGTTTATACAGAGATGCTCTCAATGTTATTCCACAGGTACGAATACAAACTTAAGAAATGGTATATAGTAAATATGTGTATACTATGCAATACTGTAATATTGTATAACTGTCATTACAGGATACACGAAATATCAATGGTGTGGCAGTACCATATTTAATTGTCGGTGACCCAGCGTATCCACTGTTACCGTGGCTACTAAAAGGCTATCCCGGTAGTGTAACAGCTGAACAAGAATCCTTTAACGTACATCTCAATTCTGCAAGAGTTACCGTAGAAATGGCATTTGGCCGTTTAAAAGCACGTTGGAGAATACTCCTAAAACGAATTGATGTGAATTATGTATTCGTTCCACATATTACAAGTGCTTGTTGCATTTTACAAAACTTTCTAGAGTGTAAGAAGGAACAGTTTCTTCAACAATGGCTAAATGATGTAGTTGAGGCAGAAGTACTTTATCCACAGCCCGTAGATGGTACTAACCGAGAGCGTGATAATATCTCTGGGTCAACTATTCGACAACATTTAACAGAGTACTTAAGTAATAATTTTTCGTTGCGTGCAAGTGTTTTAAGATAAGATACGATATTTAAGATATTGTGTTCAGTATGCATATTGGTATTGCATTTTATTTTGTTTATAAATTTTCGTATACAACTATAAAACGTATATAAATTTTCGTAGAATACTATAAAACGTATATAACTATACATGTATAATATCCTTTATCGCTTATAAAATATATTGCAATATAAAATATAATAAACAAAAATAAATGAGAACGTTTCATCACATTTACATCACATTTACGTTACGTTACTTATGTACTTCTCTCATTATCATCGTTACAAGATGAACTTGATGTTAACACTGTTACCGAAGACTGTAGTATAGTCGGTGATGGCAACGGAGAAGGAACTGCAGGAAATGGTGAGGATGGTGGTGGTGAGCATGATGAGGAAGGAGATGGCGATAAGTGGTACGAATATACATTTGGAGTAGAGGCAGTTGACGGGAACGTATGCATAGGGATTTGAGTTGGTATATACTGAGGATATTGGATGTTGCCTGTTTGCACCGTTTTTAACCCTGTCATTTTATCCAAGAGTAACATTTAATGCTGCTGTTCTTTCTCCATCATTTCCTTTTCCCATCGTCGTTGTTCCTCCATGTGGGCATATATCGATTTATCAAACATTTGCACTTGTTCCTGCATAACTTTCTGCATTTCCTCGGCCTGTCTTTTTGCAAAAACTTCTGCGAAATTCTCCGCTAGCTTGAAGTGTGTGGTGCGTCCTAAAAATACACGAATAAACAATTATTTTATGTGTATTCTTTTAGAAACTGCAATTCTTATAATCTATACAGGGTGGTCCAGTGATGAGTAGCTTAACTTCAGGGGCGTATTCCTTGGACAATTCTAAGACGAAACATCCATTTGAGTTTTTGTCGAAAATCGCTTCCCTGAGAAATGGCAGCCGTTTGAAAAAATTTTGTTTGGGTTTCGAGCGGGAGTCATTTAAATTAGCGTAACTTTGGAAATACTCGTCGGATTATTTTTGATTAGGGCTTGTTGAAAAGGTATTGCCGAGACCTTTCAGAAAATGTATCACAC
>NW_011964465.1:0-4450 GCF_000949405.1 Vollenhovia emeryi
CGAGTCATATGGCCCTTCTGCGAGTCATACCTCCACTCCTGGGGCACGTAGGAGAAAAGTAAAAACACTTTTATTATGCAAATCGTACCCAAGCTATCGATTAAGCGCAGTCTCAATTTCGTCGGATCAGCCGTTGTTGAGATCCGAAAATCTGAGGGCCCGTCAACTCGTGTACTCGCGTAAACTTACACGGTCGGTCTCGCACGCGTGTACTAGCTACGCTTACACTTGGCGCGAGACACTACCGTGTCTCGTGATATATTTTCCATGTTTATCCATGGAATATGAATACTGGATGTCCATAAAATATCCATATGTACTTAAACTGATATACATAGTATATCCATTGTATCAGCATATGCCCTCTCAGACAGCACACGGATATCCGAAAACCGTTCTATAAATATCCTTTACAGACATTGAGAATATCCATAAGTCATCCGTTTTATATAAGATAATTCCTGTGGAATGTGGGAATGTCATTCTACAGGAAGAAATTAGGGCTTGCATTAACATGAGGAGGAATCGGCTGCAAGCAGTACCCTGATGGAAAAATTTTGCTGAAAATGTAATGAAATTGATGAAAAGTGAAATGAAAGTTATTGGAAACTTGTTGAAACCATCTCTCTAAATTTTTCCGAGTGAAAACTTGACTCTTGCTTCGAGTAAATGCTTCGAGTCAACTCTTCACAGAGTGATTTTACACTTACCATATCTTCGCTCGAAGCGAGTGAAATCTGTGAACTCGAACTGTACGAGTGAAAATGTTCTTAATTATTCTCTCGAAGTGTTGGAGTGAATTGTAGCACTCTGGTTCGGGTCGAGTGAAAATCCACTCCAACGGAGCGACTCAGTTGAGTAGCCCGCGCAAGAGACGTGACGTGTTACACTACGTAAATCATAACGTTTCGGAAAATAACAGAATAACGATATTTATGGGAATACATACGACAGAATATTATTCGTAAAATTTATAATAATTTTTTCATATGAAGTTTACTTATAATATTCATGGGCGTACATTCAGTATGTGTGCAAACGCAGTCTGCATGACTACGTAGGTTATGACGTCTCTCTTCTCCTTTATGGCTGCTATGTTGTGGGAAAAGTGCCGGGCATCTAGGTATATATTTGCATTTATCTAGAGTAGTTTGAAGAATTGTGCCTATCAGCAGTGCATATCAGCATTTTGAATATCGTGCAAAAAGGCGAACATGTTTCCTAAGGTAAGTATAACCTCATCACACGGCATATCTGCTATTTTAGAGCGTTGGTTAGGTTTGGCCAAAGAATTAGCTAAAGTCCGGTCTATAGGCTCGTCTACACGACAAGGCGTAAGGCGCGGCGCAAGAGCGCGGGCACAGGCGCAAGAGGATTTTTCCCGATCGTAGGGTCGTGGCGCAGCGGCGCAAGCGAAATAAACTAATTTTATTTCCAACGCCTGTGCCTGAGCTCTTGCGCCGTGCCTTACGCCTTGTCGTATAGACGAGGCTTATAACCCCGCGCGGGATGATGCAATCGGATCATGCAACCCCGAAGATCAAAAATTTCTCTTCTAGGTTAGAAGACTTGGTATTCACTCAATGTCCCAAGCGGAACTATAGCGCACAAGCTTTGACGTAAGTGTAACGTCGTATATAATTGGAGGTAAGTACGATATACGCCAAAGCTTGTGCGCTAATCTACGCTTACGTCTTTGTCGTAAGCCATTACATTTCTTTATGCTCTGACCCTTAGTCGTTAGTCAGAAGTCGTAACTATATGTCGGTCCTTTGTCTTTCAGGCTGGTTCTACAATAGAAGCAGCAATTCGCAAGTCACAAGAAATCGGCCAATCACAGCCAAATATGAGAAGAACAATCGATCGTCATTGACCAGTTTCTTCCGGCTTGCGACTTAGGCTGATGACAGAAAACGATCCGTAAACGCTTCAGTCTGCCTTAGTCGTAGACGTAAGGTAAGGCAGAGAAAAACTTAAGTCGTGAAAGTCTATTGTATACGAGAGACTGAAGTTTTTCTCTGCCTTGCTTTACGTCTACGACTTGAGACAGTCTTAAGCGCTTACGGATCGTTCTCTGCTATCAGCCTTACTGCATCTATTATAGAACCAGCCTCAAGCCTGTTATATTACAATACGTCGTTTGTCGTTGTCGGATGTCGAGACGTAGCTGATGATCCAATAAAAAAATTAATTTTTTTAAAAGAAATGTTCTCATTGGATCATCGGCTACGTCTCGACATCCGACAGTGACAAACGACGTATTGTATAACAGACCTGACCTAGAAAAAAGTATTGACATATATTTACGACTTCTGACTAACAACTAACAATTCATTGTAGATCAGGGCTTAAAAAAATGTATAAAATATATTATTTATACAAGGTATTTTCAAATATTTTTTTTCTTTGCATAGGATCTTAAAATAAATAATTAATTTTTTAATCAATTATTTAGATTTGTTTTCATTATGACAAATAACTTTTAAATATTGTTTGCAAATAGTAAATAAAAAAGTATTTGAATAACATTTTATTTTCAAACGTTATCTCTTATATGTTATT
Organism: Vollenhovia emeryi; assembly: GCF_000949405.1. Taxonomy (NCBI): domain Eukaryota; kingdom Metazoa; phylum Arthropoda; class Insecta; order Hymenoptera; family Formicidae; genus Vollenhovia; species Vollenhovia emeryi. The sequence continues at coordinate 2,563 of NW_011964465.1, forward strand.
TATTTCAGGATGCAATGATGAACCCTGAAGCTTTGGCCATATATCTTCAAAAAAAGGGAGTTAGTGAGAATACAATCGATATTTTACTGAGTATGTATCAGTTTGGTAAGACAGGAAAGTAATACTATTGTTCTTGTCATTTTCTTTCAGGCCTTGTTAATTTATTTCAAAGTGTTATTTTATTTCAAGCCTTAGCTTGCAAATTTATTTGAATGTTTGTTGGCTGGTTAGTTTCAAGTCTCTAAACAAAGTAAAGTGCACATTATTATTGTTTAAAATCAAACTGTGTCAAGAATGGAGGGCTACACTTGTTCAATGTGTTATAAATTTATTCCGGATGGATTGAAACATTTCATAACTCATTTAAGACATTCGCATAGTTTGTCTGTGTCAGCCCCCTATAGTTTTGGATATCGATGTGGACAAGATGAATGTCCATGTGTGTTTAAAAATTTTAATAGTTTAGTTAGACATCTTCGTGTTAAACACCCACTTTTAAGGAACAGAAATAATAAGTCATTTTCAGTTCAAAATCATATGGAGGTAGACGCTAATGAAGATCCTGAGCAGGATAGTTCTTGTAGTGTGCTTAAGGATAATATCTCGAATGATGGATCTCAAAAAATGTTCAGCGTATCAGGAGAGGCTGCAAAAATGGTTGCTCATCTTAGATCCAAAGCATTTGTCACGGGGACTACTTTGACTCAAACTTTAATGGCAACAGAAGCTTTTATTTGCAACATCACAAATTTTTTTCAGCAAGAAGTTATGAATTATTTTTTAAGTAAGGGTATATCATTGGATGAGGCTGATACTCAGAATTTACTCTCAAAGTTTGAAATTTCTACTCCTTTTGACAAATTTTCATCCATTAATGGTCAACTCAAAGCTTTAAAAATATATTATAGGATGGTGGACTCCATTGAAATTCCGCTTGGAGATCGTTGTGAATCAGTGCTGAATAGACAATCTGGTGGATACGAACCGAAGTTGGTTATCGAAAGTTTTCAATATGTTCTGTTACGTCGTGTTCTCCGCTGGGCGTCCACTATCTCAAGTCCCTTTTTATCGGGACTGACTATGCGGAAGGACGCCGCACAGAGAACACTGTTTTTCTCTCGGCACGCTCCAACAGATGTGCGTCGAGAGTCGGGCGTATCTATTAAAGGGCTCGAAGTGGGTCAGTGAGCCAAAGCTCGCTATGACGCCCTTCGAGCTCCTACACGCCCGTGGGTCCTCTTTTGGGTCAGAGAATTTAATCTCTTTACCCGGGGACGGACCCGGTGCAATCCTTAAATTAGCGGGAAGGAAATCGGAGGGGATTTTTATTAATTAATTGTATCAGTTTCCATATTATTACAATTTATTTATATATACAAACGTGGGATATTTTTGTATGTATAAAGTTAAAATGAGTCTAGTATCGTGTACATATGTATATGTTTATCTCTACAAAGTCACTATGTCTATTAGTTCTTCCACGCTGGGCGTGGAGGCGGTGGGTGATAATGGAGGGAGATCTGGGAGAGCGTTGTTTAAGGGTGAGAGGGGTAGGAGTTCTGCAAGGAACTCCACAGGAGAGGTGTAGGCGGTTGGAGGCCGGGAAGGGAGAATTTCTTGTAAGAATTCCACGCTGGACGTGGAGAAAGTAGGGGAACGGGAGACTTGACGGAGGAATTCCACGTCGGACGTGGAGAAGGTAGGGGAATGGGAGACTTGACGGAGGAATTCCACGTCAGGCGTGGAATCCTCACGTACGAGATCTTCGGGGAACTCGAACTCTTCTAGGAATTCCAGGGACGGAAGTTCACCTAAGAACTCCACGCTTAACGTGGAGCTCGTCGGTGATGGAGGGGGAGAGTTCGCGGGGGAAGGGGCCGGATAAGGC
>NW_011964466.1:0-4451 GCF_000949405.1 Vollenhovia emeryi
TCCATGGTGTGGCTTACCGACAGTGGAGCCTCTAAACACATGACTGACAGACGCGAGTGGTTTACCGAATACAAAATACGTAACAAGGGCGAAACTGTGTCGCTAGGAGACAACAGACAATGTGCGATAGTCAGTGAAGGTACAATAGACAGAGAAGTTAGTCGATGGGCAGTGGAAAAAGGGGCGCATTGAAAATGTGCTTCATGTGCCGGAATTGAAGAAAAATCTGTTTTCAGTAGGGGCATGCACAACAAAAGGTTTTTCAGTGAATTTCTGTGACAGACAAGTAACAATTTCGCATGGAGAAAAGGTAGTAGCCTCGGAATTAAAACAAGGTAACGAAGTGTACAGAATGTTCTTTCGAGTGACAGATACGAGGAGTGTCAACGAGGCAAACGTGTCAACCGCAAATTTACAAGTGTGGCACGAGCGACTCGGCCACGTAAACAAGTGAACGCTTCGTGAAATGGTGGACAAAGGACTGGTCAGCGGAATAAAAGTGTCAGACACTCGTGAGTGTTTCTGTGATGCGTGTCAGGTCGGCAAATCTCATCGTTTGTCTTTTAACAGGCATCCGGAGAAGCTGTCCACAAAACCAGGTGAACTAATTCACACCGACGTGTGCGGCTCTATGTCTGTGGAGTCCCTCGGTGGTTCAAGATATTTTCTGATACTGAAGGACGACGCGTCGGGATTTCGGTACGTGTACTTTTTTCGACACAAGTCAGACGTATACGATCGCCTCAAGGACTTCGAAAAGATAGTGTTCAACAAGTTCGGTGAATCAATAAAAATTCTACGTTCTGACAACGGTCTCGAGTTCTGTAACAAGAAAATAGACGAATTCCTGGCCATGCGTGGAATCACAAGAGAGACCACGGCACCGTACACTCCTGAACAGAACGGTAGAGCCGAACGGGACAATCGGACAATTGTGGAAAGTGCGCGAACCATGATTCATGCGAAAAGTCTACCACTAACCTTATGGGCGGAGGCGATAAACACTGCTGTGTACATCCTAAACAGAACTGTGTCTTCAAGTGCGCGCGCAGGTGTTACACCATTCGAGGTCTGGACCGGCAAGAAACCAAGTCTGAAACATGTACGTATCTTTGGCTCGAGGGCGTATGCTCACATCCCGAAGCAGTTCACTCAAAAATTCGATGTGCGTGCCAAAGAAGTAATACTGGTCGGTTACCAAGGAAACTCCGACAATTACCGAGTGTATGATCCCGTGTCCAAGAAACTGTCAGTAACAAGAGACGCAACCTTTCATGAACAACTCGGCAAAATACCATGGACAAGCAAGGACACTGTAGAGAACGCATCTATCCGATGGAAAAACAATGAAGAAGTCGAAAACCATCAAGACAGTTCACCCAAGGGATCAGATGATGAAGCCGTAGAGAGGAGATACGAAGACCAAAACCAAACATGCTGCACAAATCAAGAGTCACAAACAGTGCAACGACAGCTCAGGGATCGATCCACCATTAAACTGTCTAAGAGATACGAGACAAATATAGCTGAATACAACAATCCCGTTACAGTCGAGGAAGCACTAAAAGGAATCGATGCTTCTAAGTGGAAAGAAGCTATAGACAACGAGTTACAAGCACATAAAGAAAATCAGACCTGGGAGATAATGAAGAAGGTTCCAGACACAAAGATAATCGACTCCAAATGGGTCTTGAAGGTTCTCAAGGATACTCAAGGAGACGCTCATCGCTTCAAGGCGCGGTTGTGCGCCCGTGGATTTATGCAGACACAAGGAATTGACTTTTCAGAGACGTTCTCACCCGTCGTAAGGTACGACTCACTGAGAGTACTTCTCGCAGTAGCAGCCGAAATGGATCTGGAGCTGGGTCAGTTCGATGTTCAGACTGCGTTCCTGTACGGTGACCTCGAGGAGACCATCCACATGAAGATTCCAGAGGGTCTAGTAGTCGAAGGAAGTGTGAATACTGATGAATATGTATGTAAACTGAGAAAATCCTTGTACGGACTAAAACAAGCACCGCGTTGCTGGAGCGATAAATTTCGTGCATTTCTCAAGCGATTTGAGTTTCGAGAAACCTCAGCCGACAAATGTATCTTTATCGGTCAGTTCAAAAGTTCTAAAGTGCTCCTAGCTTTGTTTGTAGATGACGGACTAATTGCTGCAGAATCTCAAGAAGCTATAGACTTTGTGATTGAATGCCTTAGTAGTGCATTCAATATAACACTAGGTGACTCGAAAATGTATGTAGGGATGCAAATCGAGCGAGATCGAGTAAATGGGTCTATTTTTGTACACCAAAGTGCGTATGTTAAGAGGAGTCTAGCAAAGTTTCGTATGACTGAAGCGAAAGCGGTGTGTGTGCCAGCGGATCCAAATGTTGTTTTACATCCAGCCGATGAATACAATGTAGAGTCGAGCAATGTTCCGTATAGGGAAGCGGTTGGGACATTAATGTTCTTGGCGACCGTATCTCATCCCGATATCTCTTATGCAGTTAACTCCGTGAGTAAATATCTCAACAATCATAAACTTGAGCACTGGAGAGCTGTAAAGAGAATATTTGCGTATCTTGTTGGTACAGTAGGGTATGGTATAGAATACAGAAGCGGTGGAAGCAAACCTAATCTAATTGGTTTTTCAGACGTCGATTTCGCTAGCGACGCAGAGACCAAAAGGTCAATTACAGGATACATTTTTAATGTAGCAAACGGTCCGGTAACTTGGTCCTCTCAGAGGCAGAAAATGGTCGTATTAAGTACGACTGAATCAGAATATGTAGCGCCTGCCTCTGCAGCAAAAGAAGCAATATGGCTTAGGAGGTTGTTAGAAGATTTCGGATGTCCGTGCCCCGGTGCAACAATACTATACATATATTGACAACCAAAGTGCGATACGTCTTGTGAAAAACCCGGAGTTTCACAAACGTACTAAACATATTGACATCCGGTTTCACTATGTGCGAGAAAAGACCGAAAGCAACGAAATAGTATTGAAATACATTGCAACCGAATCACAGACAGCCGATATATTCACAAAAGCTTTGTCAAAAGATCGATTCCGTATGTTATGCGAAAATATTGTTACGTATAAAAGGTCATGCTGAGCGCTCAAACGGTGGAAGTGATAAGACAGTTTTTCGGGCAGCATACAGTAGATATACAGGGTGGTTTAAAAGTCCCGGAACGGTTGAATATCCCGAGAAATTGTGGGTGGATCGGAAAACGGAAAAATACCTATTTCCTATTTTTGAAAGAGCTATCAGTAGGGTATATAGGGGGATTCTAACTCAGGCGAGGGGGGAGCGGGGCGGGGGGGGCTCTGGCGAGGGGACAGCGGGGAGGGGGGTACTCCGTGGCGAGGGGACCGCGGGGAGGAGGGGGAGTACATGACCTTGACGTCACGCAAGGTGCTGACCTGTCACTACGTGACATGTAACAGATATCTAGGTGCTGACCTGTCTTTTTTAGCGCGAACACCTGGACGCGTATTCTTATTTTCCTTGTTATGAGTCACGGGGTCAAGCGCCGAAACCTGGCTGATGACTTTCTTATCAAGGTGAACGATGTCGAGGAGTTCCGCGTTTATTATTTCGCAGCGCTTGGCTATCCGCGGAGGCGCGGGGAAGGAGATATTCCGCGGCGATCCGCGACGCGGGGAGGAGAGGACCGCAGCACTACGCGATCCGCGCGGGCGCGGGGAGGGGGAGGACCGCGTCGCTACGCGATCCGCGGCGCGGGGAGGTCCGCGGCGCGAGGCGATCCGCGGCGCGTGCATGTAATAGATATCACCAGGATGCCTTTGATTAGCGCGAACACCTGGACGCGTATTCTTATTTTCCTTGTTATGAGTCATGGGGTCAAGCGCCGAAACCTGGCTGCTGACAAAGTCTTTCTTATCTAGGCACGTGATGCCAGGAAGTTCCACGTTTAAACTCGCGTCTACTGTATCGGCATGTAATAGATATCACCGGAGATGCCTTTGATTAGCGCCGATACCACAGCTGCGCGTATTCTTATTTCCATGTTATGAGTCACGGGGTCAAGCGCCGAAACCTGGCTGCTGACAGCGACTTTTTATGGTATATATATCGTCCGGAAGCCCGCTGTACCACAGTAAGAGATTTTATACGAGATCGAGAACTAAACCTCAGAGTTTCAGTCGCCGCCGTCGGAGTGAGTCGATTTCATCGGTGTTTTCAACACAGTGTTAGAAGAATGAATCAGTACGTTCCTCTGAGTATATCGTGCAAGAAACAGTGTAATGTGTAAGTGCCATAGAGCTATCATATATTGCATACATTTTTCCACATTTAATTGTATTTTTTTCAAACTGTTTTAGCAATCGTCGTTACACGCCGTATGTTCCTCAAAGTAGTTATACGCCATCCATTCCTCAAAGTTATACACCATCCGTTTCTCGAGATAAAACTGTTTCGTGCAAGAAACAACAC
>NW_011964467.1:0-4453 GCF_000949405.1 Vollenhovia emeryi
AGGTGGGTGTTAATCTAAATAATTACCAAATTAATGGCTATACGACCTCCTTGCGAAATAACACGAACACCACAATCAATAAAAAACAAATTAAAGGCAAACGAATTGAAATCTTTCTTATTGTATTATTCGCTCATTTGCTTGAATGATATAATGCCACGGAAATATGTTAAACATTGGTTACTGTTTGTATATAGCACTTATATTTTTTGTAAAACAAAATTTACAGACAACGAGTTTGATAAAGCAGAAATAGCACTTCATCAATTTATTTTAAATATCGAGTTACTCTATGGAAAAGAAAACATGAAGTATAATGTACATATGATGCTTCATATGCCACATTGTAAAAAAATACGGTGCTGTATGGGCGTGGTCGGCATTTCCGTTTGAACATTTTAATGGTATAATAGCAAAGATGTTTCATGGAAGTCAATGCGTGCCATTACAAATTTTTAAAATTTACTCCAGAATAAGATATATCCAAAACAATTCAGACATTTTTAGTAGGTCTAATTGTAGTAAACAAGGAAAGAAATTATTTCAAGATATAATGAAAAAAACTGAAGTTATACAGTGTATAAAATATGGAGATGACTTGAGAATATTTGGGAAGCCTACAGATATAACTTTATCATTATCTCAAAAACTGTTGATTGAGCAATTATTACAACAAACAACAACAGAAGAAGTTAAATCATTTCAAAGATTTTATTATAAAAGTACTCTTTATCATAGTTACAAATATTCTCGCCTTATTAAAAGGAATAATAGTACAGTTTTATTACGTAACGGAGAACTAATGGTAATTTCAGATCTAATTTTAATTAATATACCAGAACTAAAAAGAACACACTATGTTGTTCTTGGTAAAAAATTACAAATAATGGACGAAGAACTTTGTAAGCATAAAGGTATATCAACGAAAATGTTTTCATATATAACACAAGAAACAAACAATGACATTTGTTGTTTTCCTTCAGACTTTGATAAAAAGTGTTGTAATATGCTTTTTAAAGAAAATAAATTATATATTGTGCCTTTGGTAAATACTGTAGAAATAGATTGAGCAATGTATTTTTACTCCCGACTGCTGCCAACCGAAGGTTGTTATTAATCATAATGTAATTATATAACATGAAATTAGTGTATCTTAGTGTTTATATTTATTGCAAATAATATGTAATTGTTACATTGTAAACATATAAAGCCGAATATATACCTTGTTTCTTAATTTCATATATTGAATAACAACTTATCATCTTGCTTGTAAATCTCAAGAACTGATTAATAAGTAATAAGAATAATACTTTTGTATAATATTATAAAACGTTTTATATTATATCATCTAATACATATATATTGTAATAATATTTCTGAAATACGAATAAACTTATATCTGATTACAGTCGCACTTCTTTGTCTCATTGAAGTATATATAAATAAATTTCGCGCCGCTCGAATAATCCACAAATAGTTTTGATACAAGTGTTCAATAGTTATCGACGAAAATACTACAGGGAATGACACTATACTTTTTGAATAGGTTTTCAATAGTTTTCTAATAGTCTTCTAATAAGTAAACAGTAGTATTCCAATATTTTTCAATAGTGTTTCAGTAGTTTTCCTGTATTGTTCTTATTGTTAGTAGTTTTTCAATAGTTTTTTTTATAGTTTGCTTATAATTTTTTTTCGTACGGGTCGTTTCTGATCTCAGCACAGTAGCCTTCTTAAATGCGCTGAAAAGGTTTATAGGTAGGCGCGGCAAACCAATTAGCATCCACTCCGACAATGGAACGAATTTTGTGGGAGCCAATAACTCACTGAAGGAGATGTACAGCCTGGTCAAATCCAGTAATGTAGAGATTCACGTTTATTTGTCAGAGCACGCAATTAAATGGAATTTCATTCCCCCACAATCGCCCCACATGGGTGGCTTATGGGAGTCGGCAGTTAAATCTTGCAAGGGTCACCTGACAAAGGTTATTGGTTCAACTTCTTTGACTTTTGAGGAACTAACCACTGTTGTTGTCCAAGTGGAGGCAATATTAAACTCAAGGCCACTGACGCCCATGTCAACAGACCCCGCTGATTTTAACGCGTTGACTCCCGGCCATTTTATAATAGGGCGTCCGCTCGTTTCTACACTAGAGCCCGATCTTGCCGACGTCAAGGTTAATCGTCTTAAACGATATCAGGTCTTAGAGCAAATAAGGCAAGGTTTTTGGAGGCGATGGTCAGTCGAGTATTTGACGCAACTCCAACAGAGAGTCAAATGGAAGGAGGTTGAAAACACGATAAAGAAAGATACCATAAGCTTGTTGCTACATTTAAGAACTTTGTCCACAACGACATTGCATGGTTTGCATTTTTTTACACGTGTGTGGTGAGATCTTCGCAGTCATAGCGTGCGTCTCCCCTTGCTCCGCGGGCCCTGCTGGAGTGAGAGAGATCAGCAGTGGGAGCGAGAGAGAACGCAAACGCGTGCGAATATCGAGATGCGCCGCGAACCTCCACCTCGCAACCTCTACCCGATCATCTTATTTCGCGGACCCAAAATTCACACCTTGATAAGTAAAGCGAGAGAGAGAACAGCAGTGGGAGCGAGAGAGAACGCAAACGCGAGCGAATATCCGTCGAGAGGTCAACAATCTCCCGACCGGTCGTCGACAGAGTCGATGCAATTATTTTTTCAATACATAGGTGCCGAAACGATATCTGTTACATGTCGCGTAGTCAACACCTAGCGCGATGTCAAGACCACGTGCTCCCGCGGTCTCCTCGCCACGGAGTACCCTTCCTACCACACTCCCCCTCTCCTCGGAGTACCCTCCCCACCACGCTCCCCTCGCCTCGGAGTACTCCCCGCGCCCCGCTCCCCCCTCGGAGCTCCTGGGTTAGAACTCTCTTCTAACACCTACTTCGTTCAGCTTCGGCATTTGAATGTGGATAAGAAAGAGCTACTTCAATTAAGGATTCTAAATTTGGGAACATCTTTTCACCGTCAAAATTTTTACATTGTAATATATTATTCCACATTTGATCTATTTCTAAAGAAGCTAACTCTTGTTTTTGTTGTTCATTAAAACTTGATGGTAATTTTTTCCATTCTAAAGCTAAATTTGTTATATTAATATTTGTTGCATCTACTCTATTAGCAATATAAGTTAAATCTGTAACTTTAATTCTACCTTCGTCATAAAGAGCAATTTGAGGATCTAAAAACATTAATTGTTGAAAAAGTTCACATGTATTAGGTAGACGCTTTAACATCTCTTGAACTGTCGTAACATAAAAATCCAAACATTTCAATTTAATTTCATGCGCGCATTCCAAAGGTAATGTTTCTAAAAAACTTTCACATTCCGGTCCCACAAATATATTATCTACATGTTTTAAATTCTGCTCATCACGTAACAATAAATTTAAATTTGAAATGTTTTGTAAAACATCAAAATTAACGAAATTTTTTGCGAATTGACAAATTAATTGTTGACTTTTCAAATAATTTATGAATTAAAATATTACGCGATTGAAACAACACGTTAAAATTATTTAAAAAGTTTAATGCATAAGTTAAAAATAACATATACGCTTTAATGGAATTGTTATTTAAATATTCTAATATAATTTCCGCAGATTTTAATTTATCTTCTACTATTGCGACCAAAAAATAATTTTTTAAAACTTCTCAATTTTTCAAAAGTCTAATATATCAAAATAATCTTGAAACTCGCCTAAAATTGCACATCTTTTCGCACTGCCCGAAATATAAGTGGCAACTCCTCTAATCAAATTTTCGCAAGAAGAAGGTAACTTTTCACAAGCTTTACTAGCTATAAGCGCGGATGAATGGCAAATACAATTTATTGTTACTAATTTAGGTACTTCTACTTTAAGACGAGACATAAAAGAATTATTGCATCCTATCATAACTGATGCATTATCGCATGCCATTCCAACAATATTTTTAATGGGAATATTTTTTTCGTTTAAACTATTTTTAAATGATTCAAAAATTTTATTTGCGGAACAATCTGTCGCATCTAAGGGTAATAATTCTAACAATTGAGTTGTAATTTTTTTATTGAAAGGTGATACATATCGGACAAGAACGCACATTGCTTTTGTATCTGAAATATCGGTACTCTCGTCAACTAAAATTGAAAATTTAGAAGATTTTAAATGTTCCACAACTTTTTCAGTTTCACGTTTCGCAACTACATTTTTAACAATAGTTGCGCACTTTTTTCGAGCTAGTGAAAGATCTTTTGCAATTTCAGAATCTGGAAAAACATCTCGTAATACAGGAATTAAATGCTCTACAATTTGAAATGCTACATTATGCTCTGCGAAAAAAGTTGCTAATTTAATTTCTGCGCGTTTAACTTTATCTTTATATGATAAATTATTTTTAACGTCAGTAGACATATTACAATTAGAAGAAGTTACT
>NW_011964468.1:0-4456 GCF_000949405.1 Vollenhovia emeryi
GGTTTGGTTCAAGGTAGCTTCACCATATGCCACAGTCAACATTCGGAATGCGTCCGCGCACTTAATTTTGTTTTTCACACAAAATTTGATACATATTCTTTGATCCATTTCTTGGAATAGGCAAAAATCGAAGACGAGCCAAAACACGTCCAAGCAAAATAGCTGTCAAAAATTAACTGAACATTCAAAATGGCCGAACTTGTCAGCATGAGTGAGGGACATGAGTACCAACATAACGCCACAAAAAAATCGAAAATCGAATATACGTAGCCCGCGGAAATTCAAAATTCGCGATACTTTTTGAACAGACCTCGTACATATTACGCAGTTGTATGTCATCGTTCCCACTGAACGATTCATGTTGTACAATCTTAAAAATAATTCTTTCCGCACTCTTTAGTTCATTTAGCGTTAACCTCCCTATTTTAAGTTCGCCTGACTTGTCGGATTTACGCAACCTATAATTATTAACGAATCGCTTTATGCGAGCAAAAACTCCCACTACAGTACGGAAACTAGAGACCTAAGGAACATAAAAGGGATCTATTTTCCCGGTACAATTCATCTGAGCCATCTCCGCGATAATTTCTGACTCCAGGATTTCCCTGTTTACATTAGCAGTCTTGCGTATTTCGTTTTTTATTTCGTCTTCGCAATACGTCACAGTTGAGATTGGCCACTCAAATTCGTTACCCCTTAGCCAGTCCGGAGTAGTCCGGACCGCTCCACCAATTCACACTACGGAGCATACCGAGCGTACAGCCACATGACGGCAAATCCGCTGGGTTTAAGTCCCCCGGAATGTGTCTCCATTCTCCATGACTCGACAAACCTCTGATCTCTCTGACCCGATTGGCCACAAAAGGGGCCCAAGGACAATTGTGTTGGACCCAGAACACTACTGTGCTAGAATCACTCCAATACGTAATTCTCTTATCGACCATTTTAAGGGAATTCAAAGTAGAACGCGCTAGTCTGGCACCCATGCAGGCTGCCAAAAGTTCAAGGCGAGGAATCGTCATGGAAGCAACTGGAGCCACCCTAGCCTTCGCCGTAACAAATGAAATATTGACTTCGGAAGCACATTCCATGCGGGTAAAGATTATCGCAGCATACGCCTTTTTACTGGCATCGCAAAATACATGAAACGTTATGTTAGTCTCGCGCATTGGTGAGACAAACATCCAGCGCGGGAACCGAAGATCGTTCAATTCAGACAGATTGCTTAACCATTTCTTAAACTCGTCCCGAATCTTGTCATCAACCTCGCCATCCCACCTGATTTTAGAAACCCAGATTCGTTGCAGTAAAAGCTTGGGAGTAATCATCACAGGGCATACAAAACCAATCGGATCAAACACGCGATGGGAATAAGAGAGTATAAGCCGTTTCGTAATTTTCTCGTTCATGATCCCCTCAATCGAAGGAACCACTAGTCGCAGGGTATCTTCCTCCTTATCCCACATCAGGCCTAATACCGATATATCTCTCCCTTCCGTTTTCGAACCAGAATTTTCCCATCCTCGAAGTTCAAATGCTCCCTCACTCATAGCAAGACTCGCATCATACCTGAATTGCTCGACCTCGGTCATTGTGCTCAAACTAGTAACACAGTTGTCTACGTAAAAGCTTTCCATCAACTTAGGGAGATTTTTCTCTGGATTTTTAAACCTAAATTTCATTTTTTCGTCTGTAAACAGTCGTTTCAAATGATGGTCGATCACCGCCCCTAAAAGGAAAGGGCTACACGACACGCCAAAAACTACGCGAACATGTCGGTAAGTTATTATATTTCCCAGTTCATCATACCATAGGAATCTTAATGAATCTCGATCCTTTTCAGTTAAACATATTTGCAAAAATGCTTTTCTGATGTCACTCACGACACCGATTCTTTCCCTACGAAAACGCATTAAAATAGTGGAAATAAGCTCAATCAAATTGGGCCCCTTTTCTAAACATTCATTAAGTGATGGAAAGTTTTTACATTTTGCGGACGCATCGAATACCGGACGCAGCGGAGTGGTACTATTTTCTTTAACGACGCCCCTGTGAGGCAAATAGTGTGCTTCCTTGTCGACTTCATGGTCGGGTACCACTTCGATAATTCCTTCCGTCAACCAATCTTGAAAGACTCGGTCGTATTCCTCGTACATCATGGAAGATCTCAGTTTCCTCGCGGTCGTAATGAGCCTCCTCTCAGCTAACTCCTTGTTGTCGGGTAGAACAGGATGTGTCTCTATCCACGGAAGACACACTTCATATCGTCCTTCCTTATTGACGGTGACTGTTTCCTCGAAACGCTGCATAACCTCGTCGTCAAGATCTTTGCGAGACTTCTCTTTAATTTGGTCGTTAATACCGATCACATCTAGCTCCCAGAGATCAGATACACAGGCTTCACGCTGAAACATAGAAATAACCTGCCCAGCAATATCACTAGCAATAGGTTTAGAAACTTGACCCATCAATGTCCAGCCAAGAGATGTCTCGATCGCTGACAAACCACACTTCAACTGCACCGTGCGACTAGTCGTCAGTTTTCCCGCTATGTCCGCTCCGATGAGAACTCTAACTGGCGCAGCGTGCTCACATTTACTCGGTCCGTCGGAGAGTTGTACGCCTAGCTCCGTCAATTCGTCCATCCACGGCTGCTTCTCCCACAGTGGAATTTCCGCGCATATTTCTTCTTCGTCAAATGCTTTGAAATTACATGAGTAACTATTGTCCAGACTGGCTAAGTGAACTAAATATTTCTTGTGCTCCTTAACCTTCGACGTGACATTGCCGAAAAGCGAATGCCTGAGCTTGTGTTCACTGATTGGTTCATATTGCATGCGACGAACAATGTCTTTAGAAACGTAAGATCGAGTGGAACCTGGATCGAAAAACAACCGCACCACGCACTCTTCTCGGCCATTCCGAATTTTGGCATGTAGCGTTTGTAAAATAACATCCGCTCCTCTGGTTTGGTTAGAATTTGATAGCACTTTTCTCTTTACTGTCGTCTACGTTAGATGGCGTCGCCGTTGCACTACCTTGGATGTTTACATCGGGACACATTGGGTGCTTTCCAGCAACGTACACAGGCGACACTGTGTAACACAGTGTACGACCCAGTGCTTTCCAACTACGACACAAGTCGACACAAGCGTACACAGCTAAAATGCTGTGTTCGCATTTTTGTGTCACTCCATGGATACCAACATTTTTACATATACCATTAATTTTTCTCCGGTGTGGTATTCCGGTAGGAAAATTTTTAAGGTTATATTCGGAACAATTCAGATACACTATTTTCTGTGCATATACACCGGAAAATTTAGAGACAAATTATTAAAGTGAATGCCCTGCACTCTGGCGGTGAAATAAAAAAACTAAACAGCGTTTCAGCTACAAGTCGACACTGTGTAACATTGTGTCACACAGTGTATGACTGTGTTCTGTAGCTGGAAAGCACCCATTAACACCACGTGTCGACGGCTGCACATAGCACACTTTTGACTACCGCGACACGCGCGACTCTGATGCCCGATCCTTAAGCAGTTGAAGCATGCGTTTTTCCGTTGTAAAGCTGCCTTTTTCTCGTCCATTGTCATTTTTCGCGCCTTTTCACACTTCGTGCTCGCGTGTTCATTCTCACAGAACACACAGTTGATTGGTTTGATTGGTTTGCTCGGCTTTCCCTGCGCGTGCAGGCTAATAGCAGACGGCGTATTTTTTTAGGAATCCGACTGTTGTTTCTGTTTCGACGTCTTGCGTTCATCTCTCTTCAAGTCGAAACCATGCATGGCTATCGTTATCCTTTCTTCGTTCTCCACCTCAGATCGTAGAAACTTGATTAGTTGAGTAAGACCATGAAGAATAGAGATAAGGAGGCTCAACTAATGCTTTCGAGAATGAGACCAAAACCCGGTTTCTATGGTAGTTCAAAATATGTACACCGGCGGCGCTACGGTAGATAAACTATTGATAAACAGAAGTCGGGAGGAGATAAATAGATCTGACAATGAGTCGGGATAAAATTCTTCATGAGTAACAGAAAAACGCAAATTGTCATTGCCATTTTCGTAAGTCTATTTTCTATTAATATACACTCACACTGTGTACGTGAAAACACTGAAAACGCTGTCGTGGAACGGAAGCGACATCTCGATTAGGATTTAGTACTAGCAGTGACGATCATTTTTGGGCTCAGAATCTGACGCATCCGCCCATATAAGTTGACCCTCCTTATCTCTATTCTTCATGAGTAAGACGTTCTTCTTTCCGTTCTCCGTCCACTTCAGTCGGCACGGGATGGCGCCAGTGATGCCAGCCGAGAACGGTAGCACGGTCGCTGCAGCGGCGGTGGGGGTAGAGTGGGGATAGTCCGTCTGGCCACGCCTGCGCGCGCACGCTCGCACACAAGCAACACGTCGTAGCCAAACGTCGAGCGCACACGTTTTTACAACAT
>NW_011964469.1:0-4458 GCF_000949405.1 Vollenhovia emeryi
TATATATTGTTGACAATGAATCTTGCAAAAACGTAAATTAAATTGTAAACTTGTAATTTTCAAACAACTATTGAAACTTGAGCAAAATAGTGTAGGTATTACTTTTGCATAAAGTAAACTACATTACCTTGTGTAATAAATTTATTCGATTTTTGAAGGAAATTTTGGGAAAAGTTTATTAATGTTTAATATAATTATAATTTATGCATTTAACATTTGTTCCCGACTACTTTATACATAACACACGTAACGTTCAATAAAATATAATTCTTACCGTGTATGCCATCCACAATATATACGTTAAAATTATGCACTTATAACAAAGTACTTCGTAAGAAGATTGTCTTATCGCGTTGCACAGTGAAATGGTACTAACTGACTAAACGTTCAGCTGCGTTTTGACGATTGCTCGAGCAATCGTTGAATGTATATGATAAAGGCTGGTAAATCAGGTTTCAGAATTATCTACATAATTTAATGATTTTTTATTCAATTATTCTGAGTCTATTTTCAAAATACAATACATGCGAATTAATTTATTCGGACATAATGCAAATGTATTTAAAATTGATCAATCCTAAGTATTATTAATAAAAGAAAAAATTTGTATTAAACCATTCCTAGTTCACATGAACATTTTATAATGATATATGCACACTTGATTCCGATGAATCACTCGTGCAATAAGTTCCCTTGTAGCACAGTGCATTGGCTAAACATTGGCTAGACATTGGACCAATGTTGGTTATATTAGAAATGCAAAGAGTAAATCATTTTTAATTTAAAAAATTATTGTTTAATTCTATAAAAAGTTTACTAAGATGTAATTTTCATTAGCGAAGAAAATTGGATTTCTTACTCAACAAAAATAATTATTTCATTTAATAAATAGTATTCTATATCTTACGAAATCTTTATTTGAATGTAGAAAATGTGATAATTTCAATTAATTTACTTAATATAATACATGCATTTACTTGAAATTATATATTTTTATTTAATTAGAATAAATCTTTACTTCAGTAAAAAAATAATTTTAGGTAAATCTATTTACGTAGTTTAAAAAAATGTTTTTGTCGGTGTATAAAATTCTTTTAATATCTACAATATTAATTTGAAACATTGATTTGTGCTTACGATTAATATTGCGCCAGCAAATGTAGAATTTAGTTCCGCCCCGACGTTTAGTTGAGTTTTAACGTTCTCCTAGTCTGTGCTCCAGACCAACTGCTCGTTGTTATTATGAATCGAGGTTTATAACAGACTCGTAATGCTGTACAGTTGCGCACAGTTGTGCAGTGATAACTGTATGTATTGCAATCGTTCACGAAATGATAATCTGATAATCAATATCCAAGATAAAAATGACGAGATGTATTCGAATACAAGCATCGTTTAAAGAAGCAATTATCGTCGGTAATTATATTATCGCTATAAAGAAATAATGTCAAGTTCGCGAGCGCTTTGATTCTTGGACGTATAGATCTCATGTATAAATCGCGTTAGATATCTGTCTTGTTGGCGTTTTATACATTTATTTATATATAATAATTTATTTATATTAAATTACATTATTAGCACGAACACCTAGCATTGGCTCTTTCCACCTTTCTTTTTCCCTTTTGAATTTTATAGTTATTGAGTCTTAATATCAAATTTATTTAAAATATAATTATATTTGTAATCGGATGCATATAATAAGATGGAAGCTGTTATGCGTTTGTTAAGTTTTTGCTTTAAATTCACTTAAAATTTTTCTAGATTTGATTTACTTTTAAGAGACCGTTAATAAATAAATTCGGGATATTTTTATCCTAAATATACATTATACAATGTGTATATGTATTTTACATTGCAAGAATTTCACGTTATTCTATGCATACCGAATATTTCATATGTAACATCGAGAGAAATATTGTATTGTATAGATAATATATTTTTAATTTTATAATGTAATTATTTCTTTTATAATATTGTATATATTGTAAAGAAAAGTACAAGAAAAATAAAATAAATAATAAAATTGTAAAAAATCACATTTTAAAGAAAAGAGGACCGCCGATCGAAATTGGCGGGGGTGGTGGAGGGCCTCATATTTTTGCAATGCACTTTCAATGTAAACACAATACCGTGCAATTATTGACAAACTATTATTTATGGATAAATGCGAGTAAATGACGGACAATCAGAACCCATAATGAATTTTTAAATAAACACTATAAAATAGAAAGAATAAGGAAGGCAGTAAGAGCCGACGCAGGATGTTAAATGCAGAATACAAAAGTTTAATGTATAAAAACATTCATAATGGTCAAACGTTTCTGGAGTGACACGTCGGAGTGACATCAAACCATATCTGATTCAAGCGGCATATATGGTTGCTCGAAGAAGGATTAAGTTATCATATCAGGAACTGTAGAACTCCTCTGAAACTAACAGAACTATCAGATTCCACGGTTAAAATTTTTTCGAAAGTTTGATGCCATGGAAAATTTACACATATTCTCATATTTTTACAGTTCTGTTTTTTATAACTATTTCGACGAAACTATCTAGAACTACCGCGAGTGCAAACAGAACTTGCGGCGCCATCTTCACACATACACAAAATTAATGTTAAACACTACATGAGCTTTGTATGTGGGGTACATGAATTCATATCATGTAGAGACAATGGTCGTTCAGAGAGCCACTTTATCAGTCCACGGTTATAGAGAAACAATTAATTCAGCAATGAGAAGAAAAGTGTTTTTTCCGTAATTATAATAATGATTCTTTCTTTTTGCTGAGCACGCATATTAATATCCCTTCAATATCTATCAATTTAAAACGCAAAATATTGATCCACGCTTCCGACTAGTGTTGCGCTAGCGAATGTACAACCTAGTTGCGGCAACTTCCGCTCCAACGTTTGGTTGAGCGAATGCTTTCTAATGTCCTCTCGCTCCGTGCTCGAGACTGTGACTTCTCGTTTCATTATGAGTTGAGGTTTTTGACAGACACGTAGACGTAATGCTATGCAGTTGCGCATAGTTGTGCAGTGATAGCTCTATGTGTTATGTCGAGAGATTACGAGAGGTCTGCGAGACGATGATCTGATCACTATAGTATTCAAGATAAAAGTGAAGTTACCGTTTGTCACGATAAAGGTGGACGTTGCTCGCGACCGATCTCGCTGTTCTGTCCGTGAATCAGGTCTCCTGTAGTAATTCCGACGACATGTCCGATTATTTTACGGAGATGGGCTGGACGCCACTGAGTGACGGAGAGGCGCCGAACCCTCTGATTCAAATGGCACGGTTCCTGCGGGATTTTGGCATGTGGGACCTGGTCGGGCAGGACACAGAACTTCCGCCACCAGCGTCGAAGGACGCGGTGGCCAATTTACCGGAAATTAAGATTGAATCCGGTGAGTCGAAGCAGTGTCCAGTTTGCCTCAAGGAATTCGAGACGGACAGCAAAGCAAAATCGATGCCCTGTCGTCATGTGTTTCATCAAGAATGTATCGTACCGTGGTTAGAAAAAGTAAGAGCGAAGTAACGTAAAGGAATTAACATTGGAATATGCATGAGTCATATTTTAAAAGATGATAATAATTAAAACTGGATTTTTTATCGACGTGACAAAATTGCGCGACGACTCGTGGTATTTATGACATGTTAACTTTGCATTTTCAGACTAACTCGTGTCCGCTCTGCCGATACGAATTGCCAACGGACGATGAAGACTACGAAATGTACAGAAAAGAAAAGAAGCGAGCGGTAGAAAGAGAGAAAGACTTGGAATCATTGCATAATTCTATGTTTACGTAAATGTGCAGATATTCCACAATAGATTTGTTTTTATTTCACATCCTAATTTAAATTAAGGATTATCGTTATAATTGAATATGTTCATATCATTCGTGTGTTAGATTCTTGAATTACCGGTAGTCGCAAAGGTAGTCGGCGATTATGTAATCAACGCACGCGTATATTGATAAGATTTGTACTTAGCGTTTATCAAAGAAAATGTCTTGTAACCAAAAAGATATAGAAAAGAAACACAAATATATAAAACATATATTTTGTACACATTTTCTCGAATACGAATGTTACGGTGAGGGTTTCAACAATCTCTCGTTTGTGCTGCGAAAGATGATTGAATAAAGAGACATGGATTATTAATAGGAAATAATGTTTATTATACAGTGTACATATTTATTAACTTCATTTATTTTTATTTCTGTTATAAATTTTATATTAATAATTGTATTATGTTTTTTTTTGCCGAGCGACGAATGCCTTGATCAGTGTGCGCTTAGACTATAACAATCTCCGTAAAAAGTATAGAAACTTCTGATTTTTATTTTGTTCGTTTGGTTTATTCTTTTACTCCTCGTTCTCTCCTCTCCGGCCTCTTTGTCCTCTTTCGCTCTATTCTTCATTCTTTCCCTTTCTTTCTCCTCTCTCTCTCTCT
>NW_011964470.1:0-4460 GCF_000949405.1 Vollenhovia emeryi
TTCTTGGCTCACCCTCGTAGATCTGAAATAGACGTTCAATTTTTGTCGAACATTTATATGGATACTTTACAGCGGTGAATTAATTGTGAACATAATTATATTTTGCTTATGATACTCGCTTATGTAGATGCACGTTACCAGAGTTAGAAACAAAGCGTTGAATAAACCGGCTCCCCAAGTGCACATCATGACAGAAACGAATTGCGTAGCTAATACCAGCCTGTACTTGCGTTGCGTGTCTATAACGAAGGGATATTCCATTCTCATCATAAGAGGCAGTTTAGCCGTTCGATCGTTGATGTCGGCATCGGCCAGCAGAATGCTAGTGACATATGCAAGCGCAGAGATTGTGTGAAGAATAATTATTCCATTACAAATGCGACTCGATAGTTTTGCTTTCCTCGCCGTTTCGCGCAACGCTACGCCAGTGTTATCGGGATAGTTCCAGTCTTCCGCCATCATCGTCAAGATTTCGATAAATTTTCTAAAAATGTCAAATATCTTTAGATAACCGTTACGTATTCGACCAACGTTCTCGTCTTCTATCTTTACGAAATTTTAATTATTTAATTTATCAAGAGTTCCTTACTGCTGTTTTAACGAAAACATAACGAGCCGAACGGTCATTTTCACAAGCGCCAAAAAGCTGCTCAAGCAGTCCATTAACTCGAAAAGATTGTCGAAATGAAAATGCACTACAAAGTACTGATAGTGGTAGAATTGCGTAATTACTAGCGTAATCAACCAAAACACTCTGTAGAACAACACGCATGATACCCCTGGCCAGACACCGTACATGATCAGCATAAGTTCTACCGTGCGATTGATCGTGCGGTTACTCGCCATAATTTTTTTTTCTCTGCTATTGTCTATGTACAAGCCAGGGCATCAAAACTTAAGGAAACTCTCGTCAAAGTGTAAGAAACATATACTCTCGCATAAATTATGTTCTTCAACCACTTGATGTACGTTGTAGAAAATTTGCTTGAAGACTAGAAGATTCTAGGAGCGTTGCGAAGTAAATGTCACCTTTGGGCGATTGACCAATGGCAGTTGCTCATTAAATATTTTTATCCCACCGTGTGCACACCACGAAGAAGTAGCGTTTTGTAATTTTAAAAAAGGGAGCGAACAGTGTTGTCGTGCGTTCCCTCCACCGTTAACGATACATTCGCGAATAATTTTCTTGAATACATAATGATCTGTTCGCGGAGATGTATATACATACATCCGGTGGCAAGTTGCATCCTTGGAAGTGTTTAACATCTGGAGAATAAAAAATGAGATTCGAGGGGAAAAGATAAAGAAGATGACTAGATAATTGTGCGCGAAATGCCATGTAACTGTCATGTAAAGTCTTAACTTCTCGCGAATAACTGCCCTTGAGAAAAGAAAAGCACCTGCCGAAGGATATCTTTCTTGCGAGATATTCACTAGGCAATTCGTGACTCATCTGCTTTAATAATTCAGAATATGTACAATGCGTTTATATTCGCGGAAATATACATTTAGGATCGAGGACCTGTGCTCTAGACTGAAACCGTATAAGAACACACAATGTTTCTCACATTAACAAACAGTATATGATGATTTCTGTGTCACAGTTTTCTGTATACAGTTAGTAACTATGCATATTACGTTACGGTAAGGATATTACGTTAGTCTAAAAGTATATATATTTAAAAAAATATTTACTATGCGTATGTTATGTATATACTGTGTCCTATTTAGAAGAGTCAACTTCTGTATCACTTGGTTCGTTGCTTCATGACTGTCATTTGGAAATTACAAGATTGATATTACAGCGATCATTTCATTGCCAGCAGTACCGATAGATACGATCCTGAAGCCTTCATGATCTGTAACAATATTATTGCTCTTATTAATAATAAAAAATGTATGTATATTAATATGACATGTTCATGCAAAACATTTTATACGATAAAAAATCTGCCTTGGATGATAATATTATTATTATTTGTTTTAACAAATAACGAAAACGTTATGACGAAAGTATAGGTAACTATATAATTAAACATAAAACTTTCAGTTAAGATATGTTTTTTTAAATAATTATTAGAAGAAAGTCTTCTAATGTGAGATAGGCTTCTAATATGAGATAGCAGATTTTTAACATGAAGATTTAATCACAAATCTTTATTCTTGTTTTAACAAATAACAAAAACGTTATGACAAAAGTATAGGTAACTCTATAATTAAACATAAAACTTTCAGTTGATATGTTTTTTTTAATAATTGTTAGAGGAAAGTCTTTTATTGTGAGATAGGCTTCTAATATGAGATAGCAGATTTTTAACATGAAGATTTAATCACAAATCTTTATTCGCACCGTTTACGCGACCTAACAATGAATTTTCTACTAAACAGATTTCACTTCAAAGGCATTAAATTCACGAGTCCAATAGATGATACTAGGAGCTTATCTCATAACAGGGGATTTTCCTCTACGTATCTTACATTTGTGAAGTACTCTAAGGAGAGAACCGACATCTTGCCGGCTGTAAGCTTCAATTGCTTCTGCGATCTTAAAATTATAAATAATAAAACGCGACTATCTTTAGCTTTCATGTCGTACCAAGCAGAATTGTACGCCGCATTGCCGATTGCTTTGCTCTGTGAAGATAGAAATGATAAAAATAAAACTTCGATAATATTTCTGTCTTTATAATATTAGTCTTAATACTATACGCGCAAGATTCTCGATATGTTTCCATTATTGCTATCACAATAATTTTCCGTTGCTAACCTTATTGCTCAGATATTCTCCAGCAAAGCAAAATATAAACGCTTCGAGATTCGTTACAGCGTAAAATAAAAGAGACCTTATTATTTGTTCAGTGGCGTCTGGGCTGCCCATTGCCTGCAATGTTGAAACAGAATGGAAGTAAATACGTTGACGCATAGCGAATTATAAATAGTGATTTATATGAGCATAATAAATTAATACGACAGATAGATCAATGTATGTTAAAAATTAACTAATGCCATTGAACTGGTGCAAAGTGGAATGCGTATTTTTGTATTTGAAATTTTAATCAGTTTACTCACGGTTACAATGAGAAATCCCAATGAGCAAATCATCACCGTATTCGATGTGAATTGCAACAAAGCTATGTATGAATAGAGATTTTCAATGTTCTCCGAAAGATTAATAATTTTTTGATGTTTCCGAATAATTTTCGACATGGCTGTGACGAATGAATCATTCGTTTTTCCGATTTCGTTAGACCCAACTTCCGTTAACCAGCAAAGCAGGGTGTTTATTTGACTGACCACGTGTAGAGTCTACGAATAAGAATTGTGTCATTTGTAACAATTATTCATTTTACTTTTAAAGATGTTATTAAAAAATGAATGTAATAAAATGTACGTGAGCGAATTGAGTCTGAAAGAGAGATTTAATTTTTCTCGACTTTACCGCCTAATATTTAAGGCCTTCACACACAAAATTCCGTAAGGACGTAAAACGTAAGCATAAGAAAATCGACCAATCACAGTCGAGAACGTAAGGCAATAACGCAAGCAGTAGCAATCCAATCTGTTGATTTTCTTACGCTTACGTTTTACGTCCTTACGGAATTTTATGTGTGAAGGCCTTCATACGGATAATTTACGGTGGAGTATTAATTATGAATATAATTATATTTTGCTTATGATACTTGCTTATGTAGGTGCAGGTTACCAGAGTTAGAAACAAAGCGTTGAATAAACCGGCTCCCCAACTGCACGCCATCACGAAAATGAATTGCGTAGCTAATACCAGACTGTACTTGCGTTGCGTGTCTATAACGAAGGGATATTCCATTTTCATCATGAGAGGCAGTTCAGCCGTTCGATCGGTGACGTCGGCATCGGCGAGGAGGATGCCAATGACGTATGCAAGCGCGGCGATTGTATGAAGAATAATTAATCCATTACAAATACGACTCGATAGTTTTGCTTTGCTTGCCGTTTCGCGCAACGCAACGCCAGTATTATCGCAATCGTTCCAGTCTTCCGCCATCATTGTCAAGATTTCGATAAATTTTCTACAAACGATCGAATATTTCGAGATAGTCGCAACACATTTTCGCAATGTTATATTTTTTTTCTCTCTACGAAATTTTTACTGTTTAACTTGTTAGGTGTCCCTTACCGCTGCTTTAGCGAAAAGATAATGAGCTTAGCGGTCAGTTTCACGTGCGCCAAGAAACTACTTAAACAGTCCATCAAGTCGAAAAGATTGTTGAAATTAAAATGCATTACAAAGTACTGATAGTGTAAGAATTGATTAATTGCTAGCGTAATCATCCAAAACACTCTGTAGAGTATTACACATGGTATACCTGGCCAGACACCGAACATGGTCAGCATAAGTTCTACCGTGCGATTGATCGTGCGTTTACTCGCCATAATTTCTTTCCCTGCTGTTCTCTACGTACAAGCCAGTGTATCAAAAC
>NW_011964471.1:0-4462 GCF_000949405.1 Vollenhovia emeryi
CCATGGTGGGGGGCCGCCGAGTGGTGTGCAGAGGAGATCGGTGAGAGCCCTAGTGTCCCGTTGAGAGGTCGCATGTCTATAGGCGAACTCACGGAATAGCACAGAGGGAACTCCGGTGCGCAGGATGCGAAATAGCAGGGAACAGATGAAGTAGGTCCTTCTTTCTCTGATCTTGAGCCAGTTGAGTTCTGAGTAGTATGGTGTAATATGCTCGTCTAGCCTGCACTGGACGATGAAGCGTACACATGTGTTTAGTGATCTCTGAAGCCTGAGGTCCTGCACGCCAGATATGTCAGTTAAGAGAACGCAGCAATAGTCGAAGTGCGGCAGTATTAGTGTTTGGACCAGAGAGCAGCGTGCGTTGGTAGGAAAGAGATCCTTGCTGAGTTTCAATTGATGAAGGATACTGCTGACTTTCTTGACGACTCTGTTTACCTGACCATCCCAGGCGAGATTGTTCATCAGCCGAACTCCCAGGTAATCAATAGAGTCTGAGAAAGGGACCTCCACTCCGCAGACACTGATGGCCGGTGTGTCTCTGGTGATGATGGAGTTGATGTATCTCGCAGTACCAAATAAAATTGCCTTGGTCTTCCCAGGATTGAGTCTCAGTTTGTTTTCGGTGGCCCAACAAGTGATACTCTCTATGTCCTCGTTGATCGCAAGGATTGCATTGTGAATGGCTTTCGGTTCACAGTGTAAATAGATTTGCAGATCATCGGCGTAGAAATTGTATTTACTGTATCGGAGGACTTGCCTAAAATCGGAGAGGAACAGAGAGAAAAGCAGTGGACCCAGTACAGAGCCTTGAGGTACTCCACATCCTATCTCAATGAAAGTTGAAACATTGCAGCCGGAGGTGTCCTTTACTGCCTGGCTTCTGTCTGAGAGGTATGAGCGGAACCAGCTCAGTACAGAGCCTGAGAGCCCGAGGGCAGCTAACTTGTTGATGAGCAGTCTATGAGATACGCAATCGAAGGCCTTGCTGAAATCAAAGAAGACAGACACAGTCACCATCCTTTTGTCAGCGGCATATCTCACGTCGTCAAGCATCCTGATCAGGGCAGTCTGAGTGGAAAAACCACGCCTGTAGGCAGACTGATATGGGTCCAGGCGATCCTTGCTCTCCAGATACTCGGTGATCTGCCTGGCAGCGATCTTCTCGAGGACCTTGGAGACGCTGCATAGCAGGGAGATAGGCCTGAAATGCTGAGGAGATTCGGGCGCCTTGACCTTGGGTAGCGGAACAACCAGCGCACGCTTCCACAAGGTAGGGAAGGTATTAAGCGCGAAAGAGCTCTCGAAAATATGCAGCATCTCAGGCAGAAGACATGGAAGAGCGAGGCGCAGCAGTCTACTAGGGAGCCCGTCAATGCCCCTGGCCTGGGAGCGTGCTCTTGAGAGCGCCGAAACGATTTCCTCCGGTGTCACTATGCCCCAGTAGAATCTGCTGTCGTCGAAAGCGCCGTCGTCCGCATGCAGCTGCCCAGGTTCCGGTGCCTCCTCTCTATCGCCGGCGGAGGCGAAGTGGAGGTTGAGCTCATCAAGAGAACACGGCAGCGGACATCCAGAGGTCCTCGACTTGATAATTCCTAGGTGCCTCAGACTGTTCCACAAAGTGCCAGGGTCCCTGCAGTTCCTGAAGAAATTGGTGTAGTATTCCTTCTTGGCGTTTCTCACCAGCGTCTGGACATCGTTCCTGAGAACCCTGAACAGGTTGTATAGTCGATCGCATTTGTGTTTTCTCCACAATCTCCTGGCCCTATCCCTCTCGCGCATCCCGCGCTTGATCTCATCGCTGAGCCAGGGTGCAGGGAGCTTCCGAGGCCTGGTGAGACGCTCCGGTGCGTGCAGGTCAAAGCACTCCAGAAGAAAGGAGTTAAATAGTTCGACCTTACTGTCGACGTCGCTAGCCATGTAGAACTCATTCCAGTTCTTAGCTAATAAATCCCTGGAGAACTCCTCGTGATCAAAGAACCTGAAGTCCCTTGCCCAGACGTCCCTGATCTTTGTCCTTTCAATCCTGATCTTGTAGGCAATGTAGATGAGATCATGCGAGGAGAGGAAGCAAACGTCGTGCTGTCCGGAGGTGACAACCTTTTCAGGGTCGTCGACAATACAGAGGTCGAGCCAGGTGGAGGATGACCTGGTGTGATGGGTGTTGGTGTAGGGTACCAGGTGCATGTTGGCTCCATCCACAAAATTCAAGATCTGCCCGGCGTCGAAGGAGGCGGTAGAGAGGTCAGCATTAAAGTCGCCTAAAATGATGGTGTGCGAGTAGAGAAGTTCGAGATCCCGGAAAGTGTTGAAAAATTCTGATAGATTGCCACAGTGAGGTGGTCGATATACTACCGAGAGGAGGAGCTTAGCGGAGCCCTCGAAGAGGATCTCGGCCATCAAGTATTCTGGATTGTGGCAATATGTCTCCGCTGAACTCCTGAGAATCACTCCCCGCAGGGTTTCTCGCAAGTAGAAAGCTATCCCGCCCCCGCCCCTACCTATCCGATCCCATCTATATATCCGGTAGCCCTCTAGCTTGACGAAGTCGTCAGTGACCTCGGGTCTCAACCAAGTCTCCGACAGGCAGATGATATGGTAGCCGGACTGCTCGAAGAATGACCTGAATTCATCCAGGTGTGCAACAAGAGACTGGCAATTGACATGACATACTCTGAGGTCATCCAAGGTGTTTGCTTCGTTATTCTCCATAGTTAATAAATTTAATTTTGTCCATAATCCTCTTGCATAGTATAGGGCACTTTTTGTTGTCAGTTGCTGTGTGGCGAGTGTCGTCTCGTGGATGCCATCTCTTGCAATTTGCACAAGTAGGCGGTAGGCTTACGTTATTGCAGTCCTTCATCTCATGGCTTCCCGCGCAATGCCCGCACGCTGCAGGCGATGTGCAGTTCTGGGATGTGTGTCCGAAGCCGAGGCATCGGAAACACTGTAGAGTGCGAACGTAGTCCGCATGCCTACACGCCGAGTATCCTATGTATATAAAGGGCTCTCTCCGCAGCGCCTTCCTCACCTCGGGAGACACTTCGATGACACAGCTGGTGTGAGGTCGGTTCTTCGCGGGAAAGGCGTAAATAAACTTGACCAAGGGTTCCTTGATATCCCTAAGATTTAGGTCAATGATTTCGGCGCACACCGCATCATCAGCTGCTGAAATTGGAACTCCATGGATGATGATTCTGGGGTTCAGCCTCACGTCTCTAATCACCTCGAGTCCTGCCTTGCTCAGCTCCGGCAATCCTCCAATCGCCTCGAGATCAGGGTTCAATGCCTCTATACGAACTCCATTTCCACGCGCAGCGGTCATTTTGTTGATTCTGAGGGACATCTTGGATGGCTTCAGTACCCTCCTCACCTCCTCTCGTGTGGCCTGTGAGTTATTTAGTTTAGGATCCAAGGGGTCTTTGGGCTGTATTAGGAAGCAGGTCGTTCTTGGAATGGCAACCGCGGGTCCCCCAGACAGTTTTATCCCAGGTGTCATGGTGACTGAGGCATATGACCTAGGTACATGATCCGCACCGCCCGAAACTCCTACCTCGCCAGTTACGGAGTGCGACCCGCGATGCAGCGCGTCGACTACCGTTTTTCGTATGTCATCTAGCCTGAGCATGTCGCCACTCTGCACCCCATCCAACAGTCCCAGACAAACACCTACGACCTCATGGAAGGCCTCATTGCAGGCCCTGAAAGCGGACTCCAGTGTCTTTCTACGCTCCAACGTGTCCTTGCTGCCTAACAAAACGCTACCGAAAATGTCATTATGTGATTTGACGGTTGATCTCAGGTCATTGATTCTGGAAACGATAGAGGATGGTTCCGTGTCGGAACCAGAAGAACCCCCCGCGCGAAGAACCGTTCGCAGATCCCTCGCCGCACCTCGCGGAGCCGTCTCTCCTCCGTCGCACACGACATCATCATCGTCATAGCTCCGAGAGTCGCCGAGAGCCGTCCGAGCAGACGCGCTC
Organism: Vollenhovia emeryi; assembly: GCF_000949405.1. Lineage (NCBI taxonomy): Eukaryota > Metazoa > Arthropoda > Insecta > Hymenoptera > Formicidae > Vollenhovia > Vollenhovia emeryi. The sequence goes on from NW_011964471.1 coordinate 3,981, forward strand.
GCGGCCATCTTAGTATCGGCAAGCTGTCAGCGACACGGGCCAATCGCGGCGAGGCACGCGCGGCACGCCGCGCAAGCGCACGGCACCCTTGACCGGCCGGTTGAGAAAGACTAGCGACGAGCAGAGAAAAGTTTGATTTACCTCGGCTTCTATGGTTTGCCCAGCTGCACCACTGCTCAATGCAAGGGTGTGTGCGCCATGCAAGCTGTGGTCTGCAACAGGAACGCCCCTTAGGGCAGAAAGCGGCAGAAAGATGGAATAGAAAGAGGAGCTATAGACGTGCACGTCAACACACCGACTCACCTTCACAGAGAGAGAGAGAGGGAGAGAGGAGCACATCACACCGACACACACACACACACATACATACACACACACATACGCATACAAATATACATGCATAAATAAATATATAACGCGCGCACGCTAGCGAGAGAGAGAGAGGCAGAGAGGCGCACATCACACCCACCACACACACACAC
>NW_011964472.1:0-4463 GCF_000949405.1 Vollenhovia emeryi
CCTATGTAAGATCGCATTCTTTGATAACTCTATTGTGCTTTGATTATCACAAAATATCTGTGTAGGTGATTCTACGTATTTCTCAAAACCTGTGTAATTTAACAGTCTCTTTAAGTAGACAACTTCTTTGGAAACCTCCCACACAGCACAGAAAGATTGCAGGAAGATTGCAGAAATGTTACATTGCAAGATTGCAATATTGCAGCAACGTTGCGCAACATTGCTGCAACGTTTCTGGAGGATTGCAGCAACGTTGAAATGTCCGCCCTCAGAGAGATTGTAGTGCAACATTATAGCAATGTTGCAGTGCAATATTTTTGGAATAATTGTTGTTGTACATAAGCAGAGAATTTACTAATTACATATGCATCCGGGCCTTTTCAATACACAGCAAGCTATTGCGAAGAAACCTAAGGAGATTATGTCGCTTCGCAATAGATGGAGATTGCGAGCAACACCGCACTGATCAAGTACTTAATAATTCGCGCATTATTGGTATCAACAAAAATAACATTATAAAATTCTCGTAATTAGAAAAATTTTTTAAATGGAAAATATAGTATTTTTATTATTTTTGAAACATTGCTGCAACATTACTATCGAAAGTTTGCAATTTTATATCCCTGCAATGTCTCTGCACGATTGGACTGCAATCTACAAGATTGCAACATTTCTGCAATGTAACTGCAACCATCTGTGCTGTATGGGCTCGGCCAGTGCTGCATATTCGGCTTCCATCGGTGATAAAGCCACAGAAGTTTGCTTTTTGGATCGCCAGCTTATTGGACCACCTGCTAGCATTATTACATTCCCTGTGCATGATTTCCTGTCATCGATGTCACCAGCCCAATCGGAGTCAGTGTATGCTTGAAGTTTGTCCTTATTCTTAACGTAGGTAATTCCATAATGTGAAGTATTCTTCAAGTATCTTAATATTCTTTTTGCAAGTAGCCAATGCGTTAATCCTGGATCTGAGCAGAAACGACTTATTGTTAGTGCATTGGCAGCGAACGTGATATCAGGTCGAGTCGCATTCGCTAAGTATATCAATCCACCGAGGAGCTCACGGTAAGGTTTCTTCTGCATTTCTAGACGTTCTTCATCATTGTGTGGACTCAAGTCTTTTGAAATCTTAATACTTGCTTCAAGTGGTGTCGATGCGCCTTTTGCAATGTTTAAATAGAATGTATTTATTAAGTCTTTCACATATTTAGTTTGAGATAAACGTAGTTTTCCGGTTAAACCTTCTCTCTTAATGTCTATACCAAGAGTGTGATTGATCGGTCCAAGGTCAACCATCTTCAAAGTATTTTGTAAGTTCTTTTTAATCTTCGCGAGTTCGTTGTATCTTCTTGAGGCTATGATTAAGTCGTCAACATATATTATAAGAATTACTCGAGATTCCTTTACTTTAAATGTATAGATACGTGGATCTGCTTCAGTTCTTTTGCCTCCAATGCTCAATAGAACATTGTCGAGTTTTTTATACCATTCGCGTCCTGATTGTTTCAAACCGTAGAGAGGTTTCTTTAATTTGCATACCATGTCGGCTTTTCGGTAAAAATGCCGAATAGGGAACCCCGCTTCTACGAACTTGACCTTGACATATATTGTCAAGGACACCTTCCTGAGTAACGTAAAAAAGATTTTAGCCGTCGCTCGCTGTTTGTAAAAAAGTTATTACCAAAAATTTTCATAAACACATAAGTTGCAAGTGCGTTTAGCACGGCGCGCTACGTGCGCCCCACCCCCCTCCCGCTCCCGCCCCACCCCCCTCCCACTCCCGCCCCACCCTCCCTCTCCTCTCCCCGCTCCACCCACCTTCCCACCCCCACCTCCACCCCCGTCATACCTGCTTCCTCTCTTCTAACTCTCCTCATTCACTCACTGTTTGTTTCCAATTACCGTGTATGTCATCATTTTTCTATTTATCGTTCTTGTCGTGTTTTTTTAAATATTTAAATTATCCTTCCAGGTCGTGGTTTTTTATATATTAATTTTTCACTTCTTTGCAGTTATTTTTTATTAATATCTTTTTAACAAACAACGAACGACAGCTAAAACTTTTTACACGTTACTCGGAACGATGACACTTGCAACATAACAATTTCGTCAAATCGAACCATACTTTTATGACACTACCCTATAAGCACGCAATATTATTTAATATTAAATAATATTTTAGGTTCTTTCTCAGAATATTAAATATAATATTCTAATTATATTATATTATATTTAATAATATTTGTGGAATATTAATAGATAGTTATATGTCCGCTCCTAATAATATTATATAAATATTAGAGAAATAATATTATTTAATGTTACTATAATATTATATAAACTAAGAAAAGTATTAGTAATTAGATAGATAGAACTTTATTCCAATAGGAACTACATGGCGTTTTTCCAAGGAACGTTCCCAAACCTTATGCCTCCAACCTCTCTTCCTGTTCATATATATGTATATGTATACATATATTCATGGATATACATATACCTTTATACATATATGTATATTCCCCACATGTCAGTGTTACTCAGTTTCATTATAGGTACTTTTTCAATAAAACTTAAAATTATATTATTTTTTATACAAAAGAAAATAAATCATAATAGTTCAGGAAATCTTATCGAAATGTATTATATTATATTTAAAAACGTACAATAAAAATTATATTTGCTTTGATTTTGCATTTTGGTATTTTATGTAAATTTAGTAACTATCACAAAGTATATTATTCAGTTTTATCCGTGTCTTAAGACATTCTGAATTCAGAATAACTATCACAGTTATTAAATTAGTACTTAAAGGTGGTACTTCAAGGAATATTTTTAATGTTCGTTATCATATGTTGAATGATTAGCTTCATTCTGCTGTACTGGTTTTGTTTTTAATTTGGCTTTTACCAGCCAAGTTTTAATAACATTGATAATTTCATTATCTGTTATGTTTTCATGACTTTTCATTGTGGTTAGTCTTACGGATTCTAAAATAAGGAATATTATTTTGTTTTTTTTCAAATAGATAGTAAATTTCTTAGTAAATTTCTTATAAATTTGAAATTTCTTTTTCCATTGCAATTCAAACATTTTTGAACAAATAAATTTAACTATAACCTACAGTGGTTTCCCAATTTATTAATTAGTTTAACAAAAATATAAAATATAATCTTTCTAAATATCATATAAATTAAGAAAAAATTTGTGATACTTACTAAACACTAGTTTTGCCAGAATTAAATCCTTAAAAACTAGGTTTCCCTTGTGCCCTTCCCAGCTGTATAGTCTTCCAACTTCTGGTGTTAAAATTCGGCACATCACCTTCTTGACAATGATTCGTAGATTATTACCACCTATTTTCGACAATTCCGTAGCCTAAAAGATTATCATGTAAAATATACGTATATTCATTTATACAGTATAACTTTAGTAATCATAACAATCTTACCACATCATGGAATATTTGTTTATCTTGTAAAGTTCTCTCAATATCTTGAAACTCGATGTTCGATTTCACTGGCAAACTCTCAATACATTGTAATGAGACTTCATTTGTAATATTTTGATTCGCATTATTTTGATCAATGAGAAAATTATTATGCTGCTTTATTGATTCTACGTGCTCATTTAATTCCCCCATTCGGCCATTAATGCTATGTAGGTGTCGTAGAAACTTGGCGTTGAAATTCTTAAAAATTCAAAACATATAAATGAATATAAAACAGAGTCTCAGCAATTGCTGTTGCAAGTGAACTAGAGAGTACGCATAACAATATGCTCTGAAACATATTTGCTTTATAAATAGAACACATTTTCTCCATACATCTTACCTTTCATTTCATTTGCATGTTTTTGAAAATTAGTATGGATTTCAATTAAAATACTGTCAGATTTTTGTTTCTTGCTTTCGCTGAATTGATCAACATTGTTATTCGATTTATTAATATGTGCTTTATTAACTAAATCTGAAAACAAGCTTCTTAGAAAACGTTAAAATTTTTCATAATATTTTTTCTTAATTAATTGTACCTTTATGTGCTAAATTTGGTGAAAATACAGTTTTATTTGCCTTATACATCGGAAAATTAATAGACAATTCTTCGCTACATTTGCTCTCCGTATCTGTATCCGTATAACTGTTTCTTCTTTTATGTTTCGGTACACGAAGTCCTTTACCATATTCAGCAGATTCAGATAGTGATGAGAGATTATCTCTATCCAATGCCTTTTTGCACTTTCTTTGAGCTGTTTTATAGTCGTCTAAAAGAAACATAGTAAAGTTACAGTTACTTAATAAAAATGTTTTTGTAAAAAAGTTATTCACATAGTAAAGTTCTATTTATGTATGAGTAAGTGAGTGAGAGGGAGAGGGAGAGGGAGAGGGAGAGGGAGAGAGAGAGAGAGAGAGAGAGAGAGAGAGAGAGAGAGAGAGAGAGAGAGAGAGAGAGAGAGAGAGACCC
>NW_011964473.1:0-4466 GCF_000949405.1 Vollenhovia emeryi
TAAATAATAAATTATAAAGTGTCGATAATAGCGTTTATGTGCAAATGCAAGACCTGATGCAATTTGTAGAAGTTTAAAAATATATAAAGTAACTATTAATGTAACTAATTAAATTAGTTACTAGTTATCGAAAAAATGTAACTAACAATAAGTTAAGTTACAGTTACAAATAGAAAGAAAGTAACGAAGTTAAGTTAAAGTTACAAAAAAAAGTAACTTTAACTGTAACTTCGTTACAAGTAACGAGTTACTTTCCAACCCTGCTTTTCGTTTGTCTTAATTATCAATATTCTAATATCTTACAGATAAAAGCTGATACTGGACTACAATGTTCGAAATATACGATACGACGCAGACTGAGGGAAAATGGATATTTTCACCATATTCCAGCAGAAAAGGAATTTTTAACTGCACATCACAAAGAACAGCGGATGGCTTTCGCTTTACAACATTTGGGATGGACTGATGATGATTGGGCGGTAACAATCTTTTCGGATGAAAAGGTTTTTAGTACGGATGAGAATGGAAGAGTGACGTTGTGGAGAATGAGAGGAACAAGGTATTCCGAGGAAAATGTTCGTTTCCGTCAACAGTCTGGGCGCATCACATTAGGATTTTGGGGATGTATGTCCTCGCGTGGTCCTGGACCATTGGTGCGTACCACACCACATATGGACAGCGAGGAATACATCTAAATATTATCCAATGTGATGCTACCGTACATTGCAGAGACATTTCCTGGCATACCATATGTGAATTTCATTCAAGACAACTCAGGTGCATCGAGCGAGAGTTGTCCAGACTTGGCTTGCCGCACAACCCAATCTTAGGACGTTGAACTGGCCAGCCAAGTCCCCGGATATGAATGTGATTGAAAACCTTTGGGGCATTTTAGTACAAAAGTGGGACCCTCAAGTTCAGCGGACACGCGAGGCACTTGCGCAACACGTAGTGAATCAGTGGGAGGGTCTCCGCGCAAGACCCGAAATTTTTCAAAATTTAGTAGCGTCTATGCCCCAAAGGTTAAATGCAGTGATTGAGAACCAGGGGAGTGTTACTCGATTTTAAGTAGCAGTCTTATGGATAAATGTGTTATCTGTTAATGAATGTTTGAATAATTGAGGACAACTCTCAAAGTGAATGACTAATAATATTATAATAACAAAAATATTTAATAATATTCCAATTTGCATAATTATTTGTTGAATTTATCGTTTGTTTGATTAATTTCTTTCTTTATTGTTTATTTTCTTTATTATTAATTGTTGTAAACGTATAATGTTTATTTTTATTATTAATTTTATTGTTATTATAATATGTCTAAGCTGTTCTGAAAGAATAAATCTTGTATGAATGTGGTATGAAAGGGTAAATAAAGTGAAAGCCATCCGTTGTAATTCTTGAAGAACCCAGATAGCCAGTATGCTTAAGCAATGTATGGAAATAAAATGCCAGCAACTGATTTTGCTGGCTCTTTGCTGGGAATATGAATTCAATGTTTGAGTGATTTAAGTACAGCTATCATAATATTAACATATTGTCGTAGTTAAATGCACAGATAAAGAGAGAGCACATCGAATAGGCATACTGTTAACAAAGAATTAGCATATATTGTTTAAAATTTTCTACCAGATATAAACATGTTATATCTATTACATCTGACCAAGCACTTAATGCTAGCATAATGTTTGAATCATGTAAATGTTTTATTTCCGACACCAAATGCTAGCAAACAACAGCACAATAAACGACATAGATGCATAGCAAGATGCTAACATTTTTCTTAGCAATGTGAAAGCAACTTATGCTCACACTGGCTATCTGGGAATCAACCACAATGTACAGATAGCACACATAGTTCTATGAAGATTCTTCTGAAGTGCAAATATTCTTAATTTCAGAATATTCAAATCGAATATTTTATAAATATATATAAATTATTATAATTAGAAATAGTATATCATAATAAAGAAGAACGTTTTTAAAACATTCGTAGAGAATGTCTTTGGAATATTCGTTAAGAATAATTTTTGAATATTGGCAGCTAACGAGATGCCATGACATTCGCCTAACAAAGCGAACAATATAGACCTAAAGTCGTTGGTACCTTATTTAAGTCAGTGTATATATCATACCATTAGTCATTTAACGTTTAATAAATCGTTATGTATACAATGCATATATACAATATATACATATATATATGTTTTAATGATTAAAAATTATTTATTTTTAGCAAAAAGCGTAGGTTCCCGAACGATGCCACCCACGTTGTGCATAGCGGCATCGACGACGGTGACGACGCCGACGACGCCGACGATGGCGACGACGGCGACGACAGCGACGACGCCGACGATGGCGACGACGCCAACGGCGCGGCGGCGGCGACAATGTCGACATCGCCACAGGCGACAGCGACGACGTCGACATCGCCAGAGACGACGGCGACGACGCACAGTGGTCAAAACGGCCGAAAACGTGGCCAAAATTCTGAACATACTTAGATCATTCTAAATCATGGTATATAACTCAATTTAATTTTTTTTCCATGACTCTGATGTAATTTAATTCTACCCGGGAAAAAATTTTCACATATGATCATAAGGATGTAGCTCTTCGCTGGTCGGAGATTATAAAGAAAGAACTCCCGCAGGAGGAAGTAAAATCACTTTTAGAAAAGTATCCGACACCGATAAATTGCGGTTTTATATCGGTTCCCAAGTTAAACACCGAAATAACGGCGGCGGTACAAGAATCGGCATTAAAAAGAGACAAACGCATAGTGGAGAAACAAGAACGTGTTGCAGCATGTTTGGGTGCCATAGGGAAAGCAATTTCAATCACGCTCAAGACGGATATTCCCAGAAAACTTGAGCTAATCGAGAAGCTAAGCGATGGTGGTAGACTCCTCGCTTCAATTCACAGGGACGAGTCCCTGGCTAGAAAGAGTATCATCATGACCAATCTAAATGTTTCTATGAAAACAACGCTGTCGAACACGTCGGTTGACGAATGGCTATTCGGAGATAACTTGGAGGAAAAGATAAAATTAGCTCAAAACCTCGAAAAAACAACAAAGGTTTTGAAACCTCAACAAAGATCTTCGCAACAAAATAACACACAGAAAAACACAAAAAACATGAAAGGCCCGCCGCGTCAACAGATGTACAAGAGTCGAATGGCGACGTCCGGCGGGCAACGCAAAACATCCCCCAGCAGCCGTCGCAGAACATCGAACAGCGTGGAGGTGAGGAAGACGGCACATCGCAGGGAGTCGACCAGGGATCATTACAGGAGGCGGCATTAACACGCGTAGGTAGACCAGCGGGTAGACTCAAGGGTTTTAGTAACGCATGGTCAAAGGTGACCAAGGATCCTGTGGTCCAAAAATGGATTCAGGGTTATGAAATTCCATTCCTGTCCCCGCCGATTCAGATGAATTGCCCGGTCGAACGCACGTGGTCCGACAAAGAAAGTTTATTAATTGATAACCAAATTAGTAAGCTGATTGATAAAGGAGCGATTGAGAGATGTTTTCCGTCACAAGATCAATTTTTGTCAAACATTTTCTTGGTTCCTAAGCCGGATGGAACACATAGATTAATATTGAATCTTAAAAAATTAAACGAGTTTGTTACAGCGGAGCATTTTAAAATCGAGGACTGGAAAGTTGCAAAAAGATTAATCAGTTCCCAAGACTATATGGCAACGCTAGACTTAAAAGACGCGTACTATCTCGTACCTATAAAGAAAAAGGATAGAAAATTTTTACGGTTTTTATACAGAGGCGAATTGTTTCAATTTACTTGCCTACCTTTCGGTCTTAACGTGGCACCGTATGTTTTCACGAAACTGTTGAAACCAGCAGCATACTTAAGGAAGCGCGGGCTTACTTCGGTTTTTTACCTGGATGATATTTTAATTATTGGACGATCGTACGAAAGATGTCTTGATAATATAAGAATAACAGCTACTCTGTTACAGGAGTTAGGTTTCATAATTAATGAAAAGAAAAGTCTTACGATTCCTTCTCAACGATGCAAATATTTAGGCTTAATATTTGATTAAAAAAAGATGTCTATAGAATTAACGGAAGAAAAAATACATCGAACAATAGACCTATTGAATAAATTTAGCAAAAGATCATATTGCACGATAAGAGAATTTGCAGCGTTTGTAGGTACGCTAGTTTCTCGGTGTCCGGCGTTAAAATACGGGATAATTTATGTGAGACGATTCGAGAAGGAAAGACTTCGCGCATTAGAAGTAAATCAAAATAATTTTGATGCAATAATGACCCCCTCCGCAGAGTTAGAGGAAGAATTTGCATGGTGGAAAAAGAACATTCTAGTCGCGAGCGCGCCAATGACCGAACCGGTTTATAACTTAGAAATTTTTTCTGATGCATCTCTCACGGGATGGGGCATTTCTTGTGAAAATCAGCGCAGTCACGGGTATTGGAAGGC
>NW_011964474.1:0-4470 GCF_000949405.1 Vollenhovia emeryi
GAATCCAAAACTTAATTGGATTCAAAGTTCCATAGTTTCACGATGCGCGTAAATTCTGGTCAATTTCCATAGTCATTTATAAATAATTGTAATATTCTACAAGTAAGCAGATGTTTTAATTCTTTAAGATTTTGTTGTTTCTCAAATTTTTGAAACTAGTAAAGTTTTGTACTAATTTTTACAAAATTGTACATTTTCATTAAATACTACTTGCAATTATTTCTTGATTTTAAAACTTTGTAATTTGTGGTACTATTTTGTAGATATTTTTACAAAAAAATAAATGTTTTAACGAAGATATAAAAATTTCTACAAATTTCTATTTCAAGTCTTTTTTTGTAGTTATTTATAGAAATTTTTCCGCCAGGGTTGTCAGACCTAGAAAGCTTTGTACTTGCTTAACTGTTTTAGGTTGTGGGAAATTGTATATAGCTTCTACATTAGTTTTATTAGGCGTGATACCTTTTGACGAGATGATGTAGCCTAAATATTCTATTTCTTTTTTTTTAAATAACATTTACTAAATTTAAGTTCTAGTTTATGTTTTGTCAATGTCTGTAATACTTCCGTGAGAATCGTTAGGTTATCTTCAATTGATTTAGTAGCTATTAAAATATCATCTAGATAGAGCAAAATTTTTCCTTCGTCTAGTAATGGTTGAAATATCATGTTTATCGTTGAAAAGCTGCTGGGGCATTGGCTAGTCCAAATGGCATTTTCAAGTATTCGTATTGTCCTTCTGGTGTGACAAAAGAGGTGAATTTGATTGAATTTTCCTCGACTGGAATTTGGTGAAATCCATCTCGTAGGTCTAAACTAGTAAAGTACCCACACAGCACATGTAGATACTGAGAAAGTTCTGAGAATATCTCAACAGTACATTACGTATATTCTCATAGCTTTCGAATATGTTCTATGATGTACTGAGTACGTACTGAGAATGCACTAATGTCCGCTTTTTCTCATACATAGTATGTGCTGAAAATATACCAATGGTATATACTGAGGATATTCTGTTGATATACCAGAATATCAACAGAATGTTATTTGTAATACGTATCGTATATCGTACCCAGTGAGAAATGATTCGTCGATCGACGTCGAAATGATGTCGAATCGACGTCAATTCGACGGTGTCGATGTCGATTCGACGTCGTTTCGACGTCGATCGACGAATCATTTCTCATTGGGTAGGTATATACCAAAGCAGAAATTTTAGTAGGATCCTGATAGGGGCCTAATAAAGATGCCTTAATGCCTGGTCAGGCACTCATCAGGCAGCCCTGACAGGGCCCTGACAGTAAATGTAACGTCGAAAATTAAAATTGCCTGATTAGGTTTTCTTTATCAAGACCTCATGACTTGCCCTTTGTTGCGCCTTACAATTTCTAATAGGGAGTGGGACATCAATAGGGTTCCTATTAAAAAAATTAATTTGTTAAACTAACTGTTAAATTGTGTTAAATTACATAGTCATTAAAAGTATATTTAGGTTATTGAGGTTTAGCCATGATCCAGACAACTCGCTCTCGCAACGTATCGGCTCGCCTTTTATATTAATACGGGACGATTTTTACTTACGAGAAAGACTAACGCGCGGTCGCCACGTCGCGGTAGTATGTGGTACTAGTGCTATCTATTCAGGAGGGAATCAGGCGTACCGGATCAGGCACATGTCTATATTCCGCATATATCCCATGCACATACGAGAAATAACGTACTACTAAGATATTATTCGAATGTTCTTAGTTTATCCTGTATTATCACAGAACATTCAGTATGAGTACAGAATATTCGAATGATATCATGTGTTGTGTGGGTAATAACTGTTTGCTAATCGGTCAATTTGGTCGTCTATTAACGGTAATGGATACCGGTCCTTTATGGTGATTTTATTTAGGGATCTATAGTCAATGCATAGTCTGTAAGTATTGTTTTTCTTTTTAGTTAAAACTATAGGACTACTGAAGTTTGAAGTACTGGGCCTTATAATCTGTCTCTCCCGTAAATCGTTAATGATTCGCCGGACTTCGCCTCTCTCGGACCATGATAATCGTCTAGGTGTATATAAAATGGTTTGCTATTTTCTGTTAGTTGAATAGTGAATTTATAGTTAATATTACTAGTTTCATTTTCAGATTTAATATAATTATGTAATAACGTAAGCAATTTATTTTTAATTTGGAAAGGAATTGATGCGTCCAAGCCGTTACGTACCACATCCAAGCTGTCATTACTTTCTATAGGTTCTATGTGAAGAATACTGTCCGTAGTTATCTCATCGTATCTTAGCTCAAGTGTTTTGCTTAGAGTGATAGTTATTCCAGGTTGGTTTATGAATTCGCGACCCAGTAGTATGTTGTATGTCATTGTGCTATCAGGCACTACAGCGAATCTAATAATAAATTGTATGATTAGGCAACAATTTGAATCGTATGTTAGGCATAATATGACCATAAATAGTTAAGGGAGATTTATTATAAACTCCACCATAACTGACGTTATCTAGATTTTTAGTGAGATCATAATTATTAAAAAACTTAAGGTATGTATTTTCAGTCATAAGGTTAATTGCGCTACCTGAATCTACGAGGGCTTCAACGTGATATTGGTTTTCGTTCGCTTCCGCCAATAGAACGCAATAGTCTCGAGTTGTTTTATCTGTCTGTATTTCGGGGTTGTTGGTCCGTACTTCGGTTGGTAAATTTTTCTTCGGTGATTCTATTAGAGCCGTTGTCGTTTCGTTAGTTAGTTTTGGTTGGCTGGTTGTAATCTTCGGAGTGATGGATTGCTTGTGCGGGCAGTGTTGGTATACGTGATCCATGGATCCGCAGGTGAAGCAGGAGCCTTTTTCTCTTCTGGGGCTTGGACAGGCAGCAGATATATGTCCCTCCAGATTGCAGTTATAACATCGGATTAGTTTATGTGGCGCAACAGCTGGTGTTTCAGTCTTAACTTGGATGTTTATGGTCCTCTTTGTATCAGGCTTCAACTTAATATTTCTGAAGGATTCCAGTAATGAGGAAGTTGACTGGAATTGTTGCATCCTGGCTTGATCACGTAGTCTTATATCGGGTATACCTTCCAGCAGATAATCGATGAGTTCTTCTTTTGCGATGGGTACTTGATTTGCCATAATGACCCACATAGAAATGCATGATGATCATATTTCATCATGTAATGATCTTCTTATACCGATTGACAGTTATTGCATTTATCGTAATCATACTGTGATGACGTATGTGTATAATCTTCTCATGGTAGTAGTCGCAAAATGTTTCTTCCGCTTTCCACGTTCTATTTTCGAATGTCTTCCTCAGCGATAATCGGCTTAGTCAGTGATCGAACATATTTTTTAATTCGAGTAATAATTCGTCACAACTTAGTTCGAGGTGCTCGGCTTTGGAATGGAACCATCTTAATGCTCGGCCTTTTAATTTTGTTCCCATGAGGATTCGCATAGACTTATCGTTTAACTTATAAGTATTACATAATAATCGAATTTGTTTTTCCCATACCGGAAAAGTATTCTCCGTTCCATCGAATTCATTGAGTAAGTCGCTTATTACCTTAATGAGCGTATTGGGCTGCTCAGGGGGAGATACCACAGCGGCAGACATATTCCTGAGGAGTTCGTTCTCTCGTCGCATTAGTTCGAGCTCTCTTTTATCTAGCTCTCTCTCCTTTTGTTCAAGTTCCTCCTGTGGCCTGAGATCTTCGGGTGCTTCGAGTACCTCGCCCTCTTCTTCGATGAATTTCTTCGTCTTCTCTCCTTTCGGGTCTTCCGTTTGTAATCTGGTTATTAATTCTGCTTTATTCCCAGCGGATTGTAGCTGAAGATGACGCAAAACCTTCCTCAATTGTGCGACGGTGAAATCACTGAAATCCATGCTGCCGGTTTGTAGGTTATCCCTGCCGAAAATGGTCGATTAAAACCGATTAAGACAAAAAGTAATCCAAATTGATCGGGATTTCTGCACCGAAAATACGGTATTAAAACCGATTGAAAATATATCATATTCTGGCGGATTCCCAATGAGAAATGATTCGTCGATCGATGTCGAAACGATGTCGAATCGACGTCAATTTGACGGTATCGATGTCGATTCGACATCGTTTTGACATCGATCGACGAATCATTTCTCACTGGGTTAATATTGGGTTATATACATCCACCTCAATCCGATATTATACGATTTCATCAAATCGGTTTTAATGCGATGTGAATTTGTCGGAAAACGACAAAAATAATCCGTTACTATTGGAAATTCGACGATTTTGCGGATTACATCGCGATACACAATTAAAAAGCCCGATATCTCAAAATTTACGGAAGTTAGAGCAACCACGTATATCAAATCCGTACATACACACACACACACATACGGACATTTTGTAAAAATGTGATTTTTGGACGTTTTAAAACATTTTAAACATATTCCCAAAGAAAACTGGAAAAAAAAATTTTTT
>NW_011964475.1:0-4470 GCF_000949405.1 Vollenhovia emeryi
TCGCTACGCAGGCAAATAGCTCCCCGGTCAACGTGCGACCATATCGCCTACCGGAAAAGCACAAGCAGGAGGTAGACCGGCAAGTGCAAGAAATGTTGAAAGACGGCATAATAAGACATAGCACGAGTCAGTGGAATGCGCCACTGTTAGTGGTCCCGAAGAAAGCGGACGCCTCAGGAAAACCGAAACTACGAGTCGTAGTCGATTTCAGAAAAATAAACGACCTGACAATAGGCGATTCGTTCCCGATACCAAATATGACGGACATATTAGATCAGTTGGGAAATGCAAAATATTTTTCGACGCTGGATCTAGCTTCGGGATACCACCAAATAAAAATGGAGGAAGCTGATAAGGAGAAAACAGCATTTTCCACTCCACATGGGCATTACGAGTATAATAGAATGCCATTTGGTCTAAAAAACGCACCAGCTACGTTTCAAAGAGTAATGAATGCCGTATTAACCGGACTACAGGGACTCAAGTGTCTCGTATATATAGATGACATAGTCATATATGCGCATAGTCTGCAGGAACACAATAAACGACTCGTTGAAGTATTAAAAAGGCTGAGAGAGAATAATCTAAAATTACAGCCGGACAAGTGCGAGTTCCTAAGAAAAGAGGTGACGTACCTCGGACACAAGATAACAGATAACGGAATCCTTCCAGATCCAACGAAATTAGAAGCCGTTAAAAGATTTCCGACGCCAGAAAAAGAAAAGGATATCCAGGCCTTCATCGGATTAGCAGGATATTATAGACGATTCATAGAAAATTTCTCCAAAATAGCAAAACCTCTAACAAATGTACTGAAGAAGGGAACTAAATTTGAGTGGACGGAAGAACAACAACAAGCGTTTGATATTTTAAAAGAAAAATTGACGACAGCACCCGTTCTACAGTATCCCGATTTCGAACAACCGTTTATAGTGACGACTGATGCATCCGATCATGCGATTGGAGCAGTATTATCGCAGGGAGAAATAGGAAAAGATAGACCAATAGCATACGCGAGTCGAGTCTTAAATAAAGCCGAACAAAATTATAGCACTACGGAAAAAGAATTGCTAGCCATAGTATGGGCGGTCAAACACTTCCGACCGTACCTATACGGAACGAAATTCACGATAGTCACAGACCACAAATCTCTAGTGTGGCTATTTAGTGTAAACGATCCAGGATCGCGCCTAATAAGGTGGCGATTAAAATTAGAGGAGTACGACTACGTAATCGTACACAAAGCAGGTGCGATAAACAAAAATGCTGACGCGCTCAGTCGACACGTTGCTGACGTGAACACCGTCGAAGAGACAGACACGACGACGGAACGCGAATACTCAGAAGAGGAAAAGAAGAAAATACTGTATGAATACCATGATGCGCCTGTGGGAGGACATCAAGGAGTAGAACGCACCATACGAAGAATTCGGTTGACTCATAATTGGAAAGGGTTAACGAAGGATGTGGAAGAGCACATCTCAAAATGCGAAAAATGCCAGAAAAATAAATTATCACGAAGAACAAAGGTACCACTGGTGATAACAGACACGCCAGATAGGCCATTCGAAAAATGTGCCTTAGATATTGTAGGACCGTTGACAAAGACTACACAGGGGAACAAATACTTACTGACGTTCCAAGACAGTCTAACGAAATTTAGTAAGGCAATCCCCATACCGAATCAGGAAGCAGTCACGGTCGCAAAAATGTTCGTAACGAGAATAATTTTAGAACACGGCATACCCGAAAAGGTACTGACCGATCAAGGTACCAATTTCTTAAGCAACGTATTCAAGAGTACGTGTAAACTATTAAAAATAAAAAAGATCCAGACGACGGCTTACCACCCCGAAAGCAATGGAGCTCTGGAAAGATCGCATCGCACTATCGCAGAGTACCTGCGACACTACATAGACGAGGATCAAAGTGATTGGGATGAATGGATCCCGTACGCAATGTTTACATATAACACGACGCCGCATAGCGCGACAGGATACACTCCGCACGAACTGATATACGGGCACCAAGCGACTCTACCTACGGCCCTGACTCAACCGCCGCGACCGACGTACTCATACGACGACTACGCGCAAGAATTACGCGAGAGAATGCGAGCAACGCAACAGGCGGCGAAGGAACGAGTAATAATCGAGAAAGAAAAAGCAAAAGCTCAATATGATAAACGAACTAAAACGGCAAAGTTTAACGTAGGGGAAAGAGTACTCCTACACGACGAAACCGTAAGGAGAGGACGCTCGAAAAAACTAGATTCTAAATGGATAGGTCCGTACGTTATAATAGAAAAGCACTCGGAAGTAAATTACACGATAAAAATGGGGCGAAGAAGCCTACGAGTGCACGTAAACCGCCTGAAACCCTTTGTAGAACATTAACGTGGAAATACATTACTTAAAACTAAAAAACAAGGGGGGAAGGGATAGGAATAAAAGATAGAAAATAGGATAAATGAAGTGACCTCCGACCAGCCACATCCCATCAAAGAACCCTTCGGTTCTCGTCAGAGAACACCTCCGGAGCGAGCAAGAAGGAATATACACCGCGCACGGAGCGGCGCGGCAACACCCTGTAGTCGTTAATGCGTATCGTCGACATAGTATACGCACAGCATGACGCGCGGGTAAAACGCTATGAGAAAAACCAATCGTTACAAATATGGGAAAAATAATAAAACAATGCTATTAACTGAAAAATGAAACGTACTCAACACGTTGCTCCGTGCACGGTGTAGAATCGCCATCCTGAAGAGGCATGTAACAATTTACACGCGAGCTGCTTTCTTCAGCGGAGTACATTGCTGTTGGTTATTCAGTTTCCACACAGACAGTTGACTCAATACTGAATGTATGAAAACGTGTACGACTCTTCGATTTAATAAAAACATGTGGGGAGGGGGAACATTTCATGCGTAAATGTCAACGTCGCCAACGTATAAGATTAAAAAACTCTTTCAAATGATGGAAATTCCCATCTGAAGGGCCTGATATCATTCTATCTGTTATTTTCCTTTTTTATCTTTCAACGAGGCTCTCCCTCGAAGAGTCGGGTATCGGAAGGGATTTCCGTGTAAAAAATATTTGTTTAAAATACAGAGAAATCGCTGACATTTTCTAAAATATTTCTTAGTTACATCTACAATTCTATATCTCGAACATTCCATCGCAGCGTCAGGCCCAGTCCTTTCCCTTCCCCATTTGTAAATACACAGCGTGTAAAGTAGGAATGATGATAGTGTCCGAATCGATTTCTATCTCGGATACCCGGATAATCAGTATTACCAGTGTAATGAATCATAGGGAGATACACATGCAAATACCCCTACTCTCTTGACCGAAACAAATAAAGTAGTGTCATAGGGACACTATAAAAGGTCCGATTCCCAAAAATGCAAAGCTCAAAAACGTATCGACTTCGAGACGAAGCACGTTGGGTGAGTGTCATTGGAAAACTACAAGAAAACAAAGGTAAGTTCAAATTATTAATTAGACGCGAGCAGCGAATACGAGCTCGGTCTGAGACTTATAACACGATTGTTCACAGAGTCATGAGGCCTCCAACTCCAGACTCGAGGAGCGAGGAGGAGAAGCTTGAGTGGTACGGCCCCATAGACGGGGTCGTGCCACAACACCACCCAAATACATATCACATATCCCTTAATGGTATATGTTCAAAGTCAATCGTGGAGGAGTTTTACATCCACGAGGATGGTGACAAGATGCGGATGTGCATCGAATGCTTTAATTTAATGGGGAGACCCTCAAAGTATGTCTCCAAATCACGGTGGCACGGGTTTTGTGCGCCAACAGAATATATTGTTACACCTAAAATGAGTTGTCATTGCTGCTACAAATGTCTGACGATCGTCGCCCCAGCAGTCTCGTGTCGAGACTGCTTAGAAACATATGTTACAAACAAATACAATTACGATTTAGCGGCGTTATATAGGAAAAGCTTAGAGTGTGAAGTAGTTATAAGATATTTTTAGTTAAAAATTTATATAAAAAATAATAAAGTACCTAGTTATTTGTACATTAAATAAGAGTATTATTTCTATCTTCCCTTCCCAAGTAGTTAATAAGAAGAGCAACAACAACATAGGGCCATATGCGTTGACTGAGGGCAATAGGTCTGATGTCATGCGATCGTCAAACAGGGGTCTGCCTTCCCCCTCGTATAAAAACTCGGAGGCAGGGAAACGGGTAGGATACAGGGGTCACCCTCCCCCTCGTATAAAAACTCGGAGGCGGGGACACGGGTAGGGGAGGTGGATCGGCGCGGGCCGCGAGGTCACGATGCCACACACCTACCAACAGGAGTCTGTCTTGCTCCTCGTATAAAAACTCGCAGACAGGGACACGGGTAGGGGCGGTGGATCGGCGACCGGTTCTCACTGGGGCGCCACACACCGCCAACAGGGGATGTCACCCCCTGGTACAAAAACCGGTGGCC
>NW_011964476.1:0-1809 GCF_000949405.1 Vollenhovia emeryi
CGTCCTCCGCGAGCTGCAACAGCGTTCGCAGCGCTAAGTAGGGCGCGGAGGCGGTGCCGTAGACCACCGTCAGCAGCCGGTAGTCCTGCACCTCCCGAGCGGGGTCCGGTCGCCACAGGATGCGCTGGAGTCGAGATCGTCGTGATGCACCGTGATCTGGCGGAACATCTTTACGATGTCCGTCGTAAAGGCGTACTTATACAATCGCCACCGCGAGAGAATCGCCCAGAGGTCGGACTGCAGCTTCACCCCGGGGAGGAGCAGATCGTTGAGAGAATGACCGGTAGCGGTGCGATGAGATGCGTTGAAGACAACGCGTATCTTCTTGGACGTTCCTTCGCTCTTGAAGACCGCATGGTGCGGCAGGTAATAGCTGTTCGCGCGTTGCACCTCCTCGATCGGAACAGCTGCCATGTGGCCGAGTTCCAGGTACTCGGCCATGAAGGCGGTGTACTGCTGCCGGAGCGTTGGGTTGCGCATTAGACGCCGCTCCAGGCCGGTCAGCATTACAAGCGCCTCTCGTCGGTTGCACGCTAGGCGGACGTCGGTGTCCGCGCGTCTAGGCAATCGCACCGTGTACCGACCACGCTCGTCACGCGAGTGCGTATTCGCAAACTGCTCCTCGCAAATGCGATCCTCTGGCGCCAAGGTGGGCTCGGCGGGCAAGTCTTCGAGCCGCCAAAAGCGCTGCAGAGCTTGATCTAGCTCAGACCAAGAACCGGACGCATGTAATGCAGAGGCGCGTTGGTCAGAGTCAGTCGGGCCTGTGGTCGTCGCCCCCAACAGGACCCATCCCAGCGCGGTGTTCTGTGCAGCGGGCGTACCGTTTGGACCTCGTATGAGACCCTCTCGTAGCAGACACCCGTAAGCCCCAGCTCCAAGAATGACGTCTACCGGGGCCGGCCTGTCGAAGTCCGGATCGGCGAGCGTCAGGCCGTGCAGGTGCGGCCACTCGACACGAGCCACAGGGCGCGTTGGAAGAGACGATGTGAGTCGCGGCAGGACTAGTGCCGACGGCAGGTGCAGGCGCGTGTCGCGATCGCGCGGTGATCCGATGTCGAGTGCAACAGCGTGGGTAGCGATACCGGAGTCAGCTCCCCGGATACCGGTCACCGGTACTCGTACGCGCCTCCTGGCCAGGCGGAGGCGCTGGGCGACTCGCTCGGTCACAAACGAGACCTCTGATCCTGAATCCAGAAGCGCTCGGACGCCCAACTCGCCGCCATCTGATCCGGAGCAAAGCAGCCGAGCCGTTGAGAGCAGCACATTCCCCCCGAACGCACTGGTGAGAGCCACAACGTTGGAGGCGACCGCTCCTGCCGATGCACTCGCTCCGGGGGTCGCGCCGACATCCGACCTCCCGGCAGGAGTCTTGTTTGCCGAAGGAGGGTCGTCTGGAAGATGAAGCAATGAGTGATGCTTTTCACCGCAACGCGAGCATCGATTACCAGAAGGGCAGTTGGATTCGTTGTGCTTCGGATTGAGGCAATTAAAACACGCGGCCATCTTCTTGACTTGTTCCCGGCGCTGATGCACGGAAAGCTCCTTGAATCGCGAGCAATAATTGTAAGTGTGGTTACCTTGGCACAGTGAGCAATGTCTGCCGCGCTTGGACTGGTCGGAAACCGTCGTCGCGAGCGCGTTTACCTTTGCCTTACGCTCCGATGATTTACCCGCAGGGGTTGCGGCCGGGACGACCGTTTTAGAGCTGGCGGCCTCCAAGGCTCGCGCGCGAGTCTGAATAAAATCCTGCAACTGCTTGAGCGTGGGGAAGTCCGTGGTCGTCTGCAGCGAAGACTCCCACAGCAG
>NW_011964476.1:3211-4472 GCF_000949405.1 Vollenhovia emeryi
ATGTAGGCACCGTCAGCGCGGGGCGCGAGGCGTAAGTCTATAGGCGCGGTAAGCGCGGAGCGCGAGGCGCAATCTTGTAGGCGCCGTCAGCGCGGGGCGCGAGGCGCAAGTCTGTAGGCGCGGTAAGCGCGGAGCGCGGGCTCGAGTTTGTAGGCGCGGTAAGCGCGGAGCGCGAGGCGCAATCTTGTAGGCGCCGTCAGCGCGGGGCGCGAGGCGCAAGCCTGTAGGCGCGGTAAGCGCGGAGCGCGGGGCGCAATCTTGTAGGCGCCGTCAGCGCGGGGCGCGAGGCGCAAGGTTGAACACGCGTGAGACTCGGAGCATCAGGCACGAGGCACGGCGCGAGCACGTGTAGGCACGAATAGTGCGTAGCACGCTTACGTACACGCACTAAGAGATACACTGCACTAAGATATTGCATTCGATGCACCACCGTCGCGCAATTACCCCCCAGAGTTAGAGCTCCGAGAACCTTCCCTTCGTTCTCTTGATCCGGCTCGAAGGACCAATTTTATGTTCCGTCCGTGTCGATCCGGTCGATCCGACAACGGACCCCACTTGCACGAGATTATAATTAGGCCGGTTGATGAGGGGAAGAGGAAGAAGGCTCTAAGATTCACTGGTCACGCGTTCACGGTTCAACGCGCATTTATTTCGGTCTCGATTACAATGTCACGGTATCGAACAACGAGAGACGCAGGCTGAGACGATACGGTGTCGTTGGCATAGCACGACGTACTACTCGCCGAAAAGCTCGGCTCATTAGCCCGCCCGTGCCCCCTTCCCTCGCCCCGTGCTCCCAGGCTGCTCAATCCACCCGGCAACAGGGGCGATCGGGAAGACGACCGGGCACGTGCAGACCACGAACAGTATTCATGTGGCCACACAGGGCAACTCGCGAACATCTATTGATTATTATATTTTTATTGTACTCAGATAACATGCTTGTCTAAAAGACATCTTGAATATTATAGTTCTGTTGTGCTACTATTAATACTTTGAGATATTGTATTTGTATAATAACGTTTATTTAAAATTTGTTACAACATATGTTCAAAATGCCCTCCGCCCAATTCTAGACAAAGACGTGCTCGTCGAATTAAATTGGTCCCGGTATTTTGAATCATTTCAGGAGTAATGGAAGCAACTGCTTCTACAATCCGCCCTTCTAATTCCTCCCGATCATTTATCGGATTGCAATAAATATATTCTTTTATGTTATGATATTGAAGAAAATATTTTTACCATATAAATTGTCTGTGAC
>NW_011964477.1:0-4473 GCF_000949405.1 Vollenhovia emeryi
TGACGGTATCTATCCGCAATTGCGGATACCGTATCCATCTGCGTCTGTATGCAAATGTCGACCTCTAGGAATCTGTTTGCAATTATTAATACGATTCGTATCGGTTTCTGTCCGCATCCTGTACATACTCGTTGCAATCGATACGTAGACGTATAAATTGCTGATACAGAGTTTCTAAATTTCTAAACAGTTGCTATTCTTTTCATCGGTGCTGTCGATACGTTATTGGCCGAATGAGATGTATTTACAGAATGGTTACGGTAGAAGAAACATACGCGTTATACATATACATATAAATATCCATTGTTATATTTGGCGTAATTTGTTGATGATATCATTACTTTTATAGAGAAGATACTTTTGTAGAGAAGATTTTTGTAGAGACAATATTTTTGAAAAGGTATTTTTGGAAAGATATTTTTATAAAAATATTTTTTGTAAAGAAGATACTTTTGCAGGAAAAATATTTTTGTAAAGAAGATACTTTTGCAGAAGAGATAGAGTAAAATTGGAGCTTATACTTGGTGCATTTCTTACTTTTTTTTTAAAAAGGTAAGTTTTTTGGGTGATATCACACCTTTTGTAGTGTTAAATATTATAAATAAACTCTAGACACTATGCCCGTTAACTGGTAACTCGCTAGTTATTATTACGAGAGAGAACCACGAAAGAACCGATGTCCGTTTTGTACGATATTAACCTTGTGTCGTTAACCACGATGTTAGACTTCTATACGAGTCCTCAGTCCGAGAAATAGTGTAGCCAATCAAGCAATTATATTAAACGAAAAATCTGAAGGTCTGTCAAATCGCGTACTCGCGTACTCGCGTAAACTACACCCGTCGGTCTTGCGCGCGCGGTTCTAGCTACGCTTATACTTAGCGCAAAACACTACCGCATCTCGTGATGATTAACCTTGTGTCTACGATGTTAGATTTCCGGGTGCTCACAAGGGGAGCACCAGGTAGTGACCACACCGATTTTCTCCAACTTTATATATGTGTAGTATCAATCCCCAACTACTTCATGTGGCACATGATACAGCTACATACTCACGTATTCGCGAGAAATTTGCATTACAAATTTTTCGTGCGCGTTTATTCGAGTATGCGAGCGCGAGGCTAGCAGAATAGCAAGCGTAGCCTTACGAATAAGGCGACGGACGAGAACTCTGTATGTTGCAGGTTTGAATCCTACCTTTTCCCAACTTTTTTTTAAAATAAATTTTTACAAAATGTGGATTAAAGTAAATGATTAGACAATGTAGAGTCGTTAATTAAAAAAATTAGTGTTTTTATTATTAAATTTAATATTGTATATTAACATGAATACGTAGCTTCGTCTGCAACTATACGAATATCAAAATTCGATTGATATCGATAATTAATAAAGAAAACTCCATAATCACATTTACAATATTTTTACTTTATTTTTATAATTATTCTTTACATATTTGTGGATGATAATCATCAAAGAAACATTTGAAGCATAATGTCGATTTACATCGAGCACATTGAATAAAACATACATCTTCTAACTACCGACAGATCCGTCTTTTTAAATGTCAATGACGTCTACTTTCAGTTAACAATTTTGAAGAAACCATACAGTTGTCAGTTAAAAGATATGTTTTATTACCGAAAACCATCGATAGCAAGTCACAGAATCGCCGTACAGGTTTCAAGAACGAATAATTAATAATGCCAACTCAATAGACGTGGAGTTATTACTGCTTCATGATAACGTTCGACCATATGTTTCAAGAACAACAGTTTAGAAATCTAGAAATTATACGAGAGTTGCAGTATGAAACTCTTTTTATTTGCTCGTTTACAAGTTACTAATTATTTAAAGAGAGGGGGTAAAGATGGCGAGGTGAAAAGAGGTTGACGAAGGAAGGCGGTGAGAGAAGTGTCGGAAGTGAGGTGTAAAGGTGGAGTGTGAGGAAGGAGGAGGAAGTGAGAGTGAGAGGAACGAGAGAGGAACCAGAGGACATAGAGGCGAGAAGAATAGGCGGAAGGCGGAGGAGAAATCGAAGCGGAAAAGGTGAAGCGGCAATGAGTCGGCGATTCCGGACTAAGGAAGAAGGAGGAGGAGAGGGGAGTAGGAGAGAGAAAGCAGCAGGGAGAAAGAAGAGGATTGGTGGAGAGAAGTGAGAGATCGAGAGCGGACGCGAGAGATCGACTGTGGAGAGAGAAAGGAGATTGGCTGGAAAGTTCGAGAGATCGATTCGGCGGGAGGAGTGTGTTCGAGCTCGAGCAGCCGAGACAGCAGAAGGGGAGGAGGTGGAAGGGGAAGGGGCTCGGGAGTACGGAAGGCGCACGAGAGGGTCGAGAGGGGCAGACGGTGCAGGCGGCGAGACGAGCGGTAAGACCTAGTAAAGGCAGTGACAGAGGCGCAAAGGAAGACTGTGGCAGATAGTGAAGGAAAGGCGGAAGAGAAGAAGGCAGAAGGGAGAAAGCAGGAGAGGAGAAGAACGAAGGTGAGGTGAGAGAGACGGAGAGAGGAGGTAAGAAGGGAGGAGACGGAGGAGAGTAAGGCGAAGGGAGAGACGTCGAGAAAGTGAGGTTAAGGTTAGGAGAAGACGAAGGAAACACGGGAGAAACTAAGCTGGATCTCTTTCGTTTTCACTTTCAATAGCACAGGAGGAAGAGGAGAGAAGAAGGTGGGAAGAGGGCAGAGCACGAGGAAGAGCTGAGGGGGAGAGAGAGGGACGAGCGGAGGAGAGAGGATAAAAGGAGAGAGCAGAGGCGGCAGAGGGAAGGAGATGGATAGGGAGGAAGGAGAGGCGGCGAAAGGAGGAGAGAGAAGAGAGGAGGAGGTACGAGGCAGAGGGAGAGAGGAATGGGAAGGAGAGGTAATGATACAGCTGAGGACTCTGACGAGAGAGGTGAGAAGAATGAGAGAAGCGATGGAGAGGAGAGAGGAGAGAGAGAGGAGGGAGGAACCATGGAGAATAGAAAGATGGACAAGGGAGGAGAAGAACAAGGAAAGGAGGGAGGGAGAGAAGGAAGCGGACGAGGAGTGGCAGGAGAAGGAAAAGGAGAAGAGGACAAGGAAGGAGGAAAGCAAGGAAGGACCAAGTATGGAAGCGGAGGGGAAGGAGACGAGAAAGAAGGAAGGAAGTAAATCAACAGAAGAAAGAAGAACGGAGGAAAAGGAGAGGGAGGGGGGAAGGGGAGGAAAGGATAAACAGGAGGAAGGTAAAGGGGGGAGGGATAGAGAAGGGGGGTGGGACGAGGGACGGGGAAGGGAAGGAGAGGAAACAGGGGAGTAAAGGGGGGTAGACAGAAGGAGAAGATTAGTATGGAGAGGAGTAGAGGGCAAAGACAGGGAGGAAAGGTTATGGAGGATCAGGAGAGCGGTAAAAAATACAATAGGTAGGGATATAGAAATAGGGGAGATAGCAGAGAGGATAGGTGAGAGAGGAAGGGTAGTGGTGATCACGGAGGTAGGGGAAGAGGAAGATAGGGAGGAGATGTTAATGAAGGCGGACTTTTTAAGAGAGAAATGGGGGCTAAAAGTAGACGAGGACCTAAGTATGGAAGAGAGGAGGATAAGGTGGAAGATGGTGGAAAAGGCAAGAGTAGAGAGAAGCAGGGGGAGAAGGGTGAGGGTGGAGAACAGGAGAATGTGGGTGGACGGGAGAGAATGGATATGGGAAAAGGGGGCAGGAGAGGGAGAAGGAGAGTGGAGAATCGGAGAGAGGGAGGGGAAAGGGAGGGGAGGAAAATATGTGAATTAAGTTATGGATGTTGTAGGTAGGAAGAGGAAGAAGGAGTGAGACAGGAGTAAAAGAGGAAAGGATGCAGGAAGGAGAATGACTCAAGAGGAGCGAGAATGGGAGGACGGAGGACGAGACAGAAGAAGGATGGAAAGTGGAACAGGAGGAGCGAGAAAAGGAGGACGGAGGACGAGGAAGAGAGAGAACGAGAGAGGAGAAGGAGAAAGAAGAAAGGTCAGGGAATGGGAGAGACAACGGAACGGGAAGGGCGGGAGGAGAGGCAGGAGGGGTGGGTCGAGGGGAGGGAGGGAAAAAAGTGTGTATAGGTCGCTTATGGCCAGGTCACGGAGGGAAAAGAAAGTTGTAAAGGGTTCGGGAACGCTCCCTGGAAAAGCGCCAGGTTATGAGAGAGAGGTTAAAAAGGTTTGGGCACGTTCCTTTAAAAAACGCCTTGTAACCCCAAGGGGAATCAATAAATATTACATTACATTACATTACATTACTAATTATTTAATATTGCTATTTTAACATAGGGTCTTACGGGAACTGAGACAAATAATAAATCATTCAAAAACTATTAAAACCAATGCTAAAAATTATATTTTTTGTATCATGTTTTTCAAACATGTAAAAATTTTCAAAAAATATAATTTTTAGCATTGGTTTTAATAGTTTTTGAATGATTTATTATTTGTCTTACAATTAGTTCCCGTAAGACCCTATGTTAAAATAGCAATATTAAATAATTA
>NW_011964478.1:0-4476 GCF_000949405.1 Vollenhovia emeryi
TCGATTTTCTTCTCGCAATTTATAATTTGATGGAGCACATTCAATCGTCTTACATTTCTTGGAGGCATTTGATATATAATATATACACATTATTTACAAACATATGTATAATGTGTATAAAACAGTATAGTTTTATTTATTATTTTATTTTTACAATTACTTACAATTATGCATGTCATCTTCGGAGTCGCCATAAAGTTTTTTTTTCGTTATCAAACGAAAAACTATTGTTTTGGTAAATATTTACCCTTACATAGCACCCGCCAATTAACTTCCGTTTGACCTTGATGTTGACCTTGACCCCCAAGGAGGTCAAGGTCATTCCCGTCGCTCATTGTTTGTTAAAAAGTTATGAAGAAAATAAGTTTGGTTTATGTGTAAGTTGCAAGTGCGTTTAGCACGGCGCGCTGCGCGCGCCCCACCCCCTCCCGCCCCCGCCCACCCGCCCCCGCCCCTTCCCCTCTCCCACCCCACCACGCAACCCATGTTGTGTCGCTACAATTCGTCGGTATGACAGAAGGTGGCAAGTTGCATAGAAATAAAAGATAGACCCAGTATGTGTTCCCAACGTGTCACTATCTTCTATCTTCTATGTCTATGGTAAGTGCGGGGAAGAAGGTGAGGAGAGAGAGCAGGTGGGGTGGGGGAAGGGGAGGGAGGGGAGGAGGAGGGCGATGGAGTGGGTGGGGGGGGGGCGGGGCTGGGAGGGGGGTTGGGCGCGCGCAGCGCGCCGTGCTAAACGCACTTGCAACTTACACATAAACCAAACTTTTTTTCCGTATAACGGTGGGAGTACAAATACATAAAAACCTAAACAAGTATGTCAAAATATATTTATGATGCAATGTCAAGTACATTTTCGTTTAATGGATATATCTGAGACATAATATCAAAGAATGTATCCAAACGAACAGGAAAGTCATACATCATTTTAAATAAGAATTCTGCTAAATAATGTTCGTAATGCTTTTCAGATATCCCATACTATTCTCCGACGGAGAACATTATGATTAAATAAATAATCAAGCAATTGATCTTGATCGTACGTCAGGTGTAGGAACGCGTGGAGCAACATCTTATTCACCTCACAGTATACGATATACTGAGTACGGTTTCTGATATTATAAGGACATTATCATGTATGTATACAAACTGCTTCTTCTACAAATTGAACTATTCGCGCTAGGCAAATTCCATCTCCGATCATCATTTGTATACAAAGCAATCCTATTTCCATCATCATACAATTGCGCGTGGATTATTCCAAATTTCCAAAACTTATTTTCTTCATAACTTTTTAACAAACAATGAGCGACGGTTTATAATAAAATGCCTTCCGAGTCCGGCCTACCGTCTCCTGCATCCTCATTCGCTCAAACGTGTAAATTAATTACTCGATAACTTATTGTTACTTTTGTACCGCGGCACATGACATTTCTCCTTAGTTTAACCCAATCTACCACTATTTTTAAGTTGGCTACTTTTGCATCAGACACCCTGTATATATTTAACCCGGGTTAACTGTTCTGTAGAGCAGATAATTTTCCATCATTTGTAAATCCATACGCACACAAGAATATTGTGCTTTACAGAAATACGCAAACCCGATACAAACTTATTTTCTTCATAACTTCTTAACAAACAATGAGCGACGGGAATGGGCAATGACCTTGACCT
The DNA here is from genome assembly GCF_000949405.1 of Vollenhovia emeryi. Classification (NCBI taxonomy): domain Eukaryota; kingdom Metazoa; phylum Arthropoda; class Insecta; order Hymenoptera; family Formicidae; genus Vollenhovia; species Vollenhovia emeryi. The sequence goes on from NW_011964478.1 coordinate 1,678, forward strand.
CCTTGGGGGTCAAGGTCAACATCAAGGTCAAACGGAAGTTGATTGGCGGGTGCCATGTAAGGGTAAATATTTACCATTTTTAGGGTACAGTTCCGAATAGGTGAACCCTCCGATTCTTTCGAAACTGCACTATTGTTTTGTATTTTTGGACGCTGATTACGAATATGACAATGAAAATTTGCGACTAGGTCATTTTCAAAGTCAAAACTCAAAAAACTTCAAAATTTTTAACTTTTTAAACATTATTTTGATAAATAGTGATGTAACAAAAACTGTTGCAAATATAAGTTGTAGTTCTTCTAAAAATAGGTACATTATTTATGTTCTGTACATTTTTTGCGTAAAACTGATAGTTTCGATGTTACAGACTAAAAACGGCTATGGTTCCGAATACAACATATCTCTGATTGCGGTGGCTCGATCGCCTCGCCGTCAGCTGTTTGCGGCATCGCGCTATGAAAAACAGTCGACGTGACCGAAACCGGTGGAAGTGCATGCTTTGTTGTACTGTTTCACATGGGTTTGCGACTTTCTACGTGAGGCGAGATCCACTCCACACCTCGGACATAGTTTGGGTAGGGTTATATTTTAACGAGGTGGAGCCCCCCGCAGGGAGGAGCGAACCATACTGTCTCCATGCATGTACTTCCGCCGTTGTACTGTTCCACATGGATTTGCGACTTTCCACGTTAAGCGAGATCCACTCCACACCTCGGACATAGTTTGGGTAGGGTTACATTTTATCGAGGTGGAGCCCCCCCGCAGGGGGGGGGGGGCGAACATACTGTCTCCACGCATGTACTACCACCGTTGTACCATAGGTTCCACATAGGTAGGGTGCATATTTTTCGGGCTCCCCCGACGGCAAAGCGATCGAGCCAGCGCAATTAGAGATATGTTGTATTCGGAACCATAGTGGTTTTTAGTCTGCAACATCGAAACTATCAGTTTCACGCAAAAAAATGTATAGAATATAAATTATGTATTTTTAGAAGAACTACAACAGATATTTGAAACATTTTTTGTTACATCAATATTTATCGAAATAATGTCTAAAAAGTTAAAAAATTTTAAGTTTTTTGAGTTTTGACTTTAAAAATGACCTAGTCGCAAATTTTCATTGTCATATTCGTTATCAATGCACCAAAATACAAAAAAATAGTGTAGTTTCAAAACAATCGGAGGGTTAACCTATTCGGAACTTTATCCTATTTTATTTATACTTACCACATAAACAATACAATCACCAAGCCTGATCTTAGTCTGACCTAACCATTACTTGTGATTTAACAATCGGTTAATGTCTTCATCATCTGAAACATAATGTTCTCCCCTACAAATAACACAAAAATGCTTAACTCAATGTAATTATTTCAAAATTATTTAAAAAGAAGTAATTTTATATTTACATCTCTTTCTGTGCTCAAAATTTGGCTAATTTCTCTCTTCTTATTAACTCCTTTTTCTCTAAAATTAATTTCTCACGAGTCAGTTTAGTAATAAACTCCTCACGTTCTGTCCTTAACTGACTTATTTCTATTTCGTGTTTAATTTTAATCTCCGCAATTTCCATTTCCTTTTGTCTTACGTATAACTTGTCCAACTTCATTATTTTTGCCAAATTTAGAGATTCTTTAGATCTTGTTTGCAAGATTCGTTTCCTTTTTCTTTCGTCTACTGGAAAATAAAATTGTAACTTGTGTAAACAATATACTATGTACTATGTATTACATATTTCTTTGGTTTAACTTTTTTTAAGACATTTTATATATTTTCTTACCTAACGGAGCGGTATTTTCATCGTCCGATGGAGGAGTCGAGTTAAATGTTAGGTCGTCGTTTAGGTCGAGTATATCTGTGCGATTATCATTAGTGTTCGTTGTAGCACCTAATAAAAGATACATAAGTGTTAAAAGTTACAACTAAACATAAAACTAATCTTATGTAAGTAATTTGCTAAAAGTATAACTTGTAATTAATAATTTTGTACTTACTTTTGTCCAATATTGTCAATTCATCATCTCCTTCGTAAATGTCGTAAATTTCATTATTTTCTCTAAAAATAAAACAATAGCCATGTTAATAAACGACATGGTAAAAATCGTCGGAACGGAAACGCAAGACAATTTACTACAAAAGTATAAGATATACTAAATAACGACAACATTAAAGATTACAGAATAGGCCCCCTACATTTAATTTATCTACAATTTTTTCATAAATACACATTATTTTTATTTATACTTACCACATAAACAATATAATCACAAAGCCTGATCTTAGTCTGACCTAATCATTGCTGGTGATTTAACATTCGGTTAATGTCTTCATCATCTGAAACATAATGTTCTCCCCTACAAATAACACAAAAATGCTTAACTCAATGCAATTATTTCACAATTATTTAAAAAAGAAGTAATTATATATTTACATCTCTTTCTGTGCTCAAAATTTGGCTAATTTCACTCTTCCTATTAACATCCTTTTTCTCTAAAATTAATTTCTCACGAGTCAGTTTAGTAATAAACCCCTCACGTTCTGTCCTTAACTGACTTATTTCTATTTCGTGTTTAATTTTAATCTCCGCAATTTCCATTTCCTTTTGTCTTACGTACGACTTGTCCAACTTCATTATTTTGGTAAATATGCAGAAAAGGTCACACCTCACCGATTTCCTCGCCAGTTAGATATGTTGTAGGGGAGAGTTTTCTGAGTAATTCACCGCAAGAATCAAGTGGGGGACGGCATTGGTTTAGGAGATATAACAAATTGAAAACTAAAAATTTTAATACTTTTTCT
>NW_011964479.1:0-4476 GCF_000949405.1 Vollenhovia emeryi
CTCGTCGTACAGTGGTCCGATTAATTGAGAAATTTGAAGCGATTGGGTCAGTTCAAAGTTTGAACTGTTTCAAAGTTGAACAAATTAATCGGACCACTGTACGACGAGAAGGTGCGTTATGGTGACCGAAAAATCCACGACATTTTCGAACCGTCTCCGCAAAACTCTCACCATTTCGGTAGTGGATTTGACAATTTCTATGCGTTGTGCGTCCGTGTAATTTTCCATGACTTAACCTCAATGTTTACACATGACAGCTGTCCAACAACAACGCTGTACGACCGACACAAACAAAATGGTGCTAAATTCAAAATAGGCGGTCTTAGTGGGACACCCTGTATAAGTAATTCTTACGCGTAGGGTAAACAAATATTTACCTCAAAGGTGTTTTGTCGGCGCCCGACGTCTGTCCTAGGCCTCTTCCTCCACTCAGATTGTTCTCCGACATTGTCACGGAGACGCAAACACGGTTTTTCGCGCAATTCTACTCTCGATGAGTACCATGTTTTAGGTCCACGGGACGGGGTGTCCCATTATGATTAGATAGATTCATTATCTCAATAAGAAAGTTCTGACTCACCAACCCGATGCGCAGCAGCGGAGTTTGTCACTGCTTTCGGTGCTCCGAGACATACGAAAACTAGGGATCATCTCTGGTTCTGCAACGGGGTACCTAACCCTCCACAGTAAAAATCGCGACCACCCCCCTTTGATAGATGAAATATATAAAATAAAATATGAAATTACGTTGTAATTTATCCATTTTAAGGTAACGGATCTACAGAATGTATTAATCTACAGCCTACAATCTACGATATACAATATACGATCTACGTTCTATGAGATATAGATTTGTTATCTCAATAAAGAAGTTTGTCGCTCATTGACCCGATGAGCAGCAGCTGAGTTAGCTACGTTGATTCTGTAACATACAAATATACAATAATGTTAAAGTATTTGTTAGCTGTGGTCAATAAAGCAGTGTTTAAGAAAATTAATATTGCAAAATATAAGTAATTCTTACGCGTAGGGTAAACAAATATTTACCTCAAAGGTGTTTTGTCGGCGCCCGACGTCTGTCCTAGGCCTCTTCCTCCACTCAGATTGTTCTCCGACATTGTCACGGAGACGCAAACACGGTTTTTTGCGCGATTCTACTCTCGATGATTACCATGTTTTCGGTCCACGGGACGGGGTGTCCCATTATGATTAGGTAGATTCGTTATCTCAATAAGAAAGTTCTGACTTACCAACCCGATGCGCAGCAGCGGAGTTTGTATAGTTTTCTTGTTTCTGTATAAACATACAAATATAAAATTCATATTAAAGCAGTGTTTAAGTGTTAAACTAACATTGCATCATATACTCGTGCCGAAACCACTGCTTTCGGTGTTCCGAGACATAAGGAAACTAGGGATTATCTCAGGTTCTGCAACGGGGTACCTAACTCTCCACGGTCCACGGGACGGGGTGTCCCATTAAGCTTAGATTCGTTTCCTCAATAAAGAAACTTGTCGCTCATTGATCCGATGGGCAGCAGCTGAGTTAGCTACGTTGATTCTGTAACATACAAATATAAAATTTATTAAAGCAGTGTTCAAGAAAATTAATATTGCAAAATATAAATAATTTTTACGCGTAGAGTAAAAAAATATTTACCTCAAAGTTGTTTTGTCGGCGCCCGATGTCTATCCTAGGCCTCTTCCTCCACTCAGATTGTTCTCTGAAATCGTTACGGAGATGTAAACACGGTCTTTCGCGCGATTCTACACTCTCGTTTATAAAGCCCATGTGAAAGTATTGAAATTCTTTCGATTTTGCCTTCAACAGAAGCTCCACTGAGGCTGTCCTCCGACATACTGACATCTTCCCTATCTCCGCTTTTCTCTCCAATAGGTCCCTCGCCTACAGACGGGGTCTTTATACAACTTTAAGAAATGACAACACATACAACAAGTTCGAAACAAAGAGAAAAGTTGCTAGTATAGCCGTTCTCACGTCAAATCAAAGTGTGTCCCATTATTATTTGGTCCACGGGACGGGGTGCCCTATCATTATCAGGTCCACGGGACGGGGTGTCCCATTAAGATTAGATTCGTTTCCTCAATAAAGAAACTTGTTGCTCATTAATCCGATGGGCAGCAGCTGAGTTAGCTACGTTGATTCTGTAACATAGAAATATAAAATTCATTAAAGCACAGTGTTCAAGAAAATTAATATTGCAAAATATAAGTAATTTTTACGCGTAGGGTGAAAAAATATTTACCTCAAAGTTGTTTTGTCGGCGCCCGACGTCTGTCCTAGGCCTCTTCCTCCACTCAGATTGTTCTCCGACATACTGACGGTCACGCAAATACGGTAATTCGCGCGATTCTACTCTCGATGAGTACCACGTTTTAGGTCCACGGGACGGGGTGTCCCATTATGATTAAGTAGATTCGTTAGCTCAATAAAAAAACTGTTCACTTACCAACTCGATCGGCAGCAGCAGAGTTTGTACAGTTTTGTTGTTTCCGCATAAACATACAAATATACAATTTATATTAAAGCAGTGTTTAAGAGCACTAACATGTACTCGTGCCGAAACCACTGTTTTCGGTGTTCCGAGACATAAGAAAACTAGGCATTAACTCTGGTTCTGCAACGGGGTACCTAACCCTCCACATTAAAAGTCGCGACCGCTCCCCTTTGATAGATGAAGTATATAAAATAAAATATGAAATTATGGTGTAATTTATCCATTTTAAGGTAACGGATCTACAAAATGTATTAATCTACGGTCTACAATCTACGATTTACAATCTACGGTCTGCGTTCTATCCCAAGTAGCAAAAAAATATTTTGTAAACGTTTTAAAAACGTTTTTGATAATGAAAAAGAAACGTTTAAAAAACGTTAAAAATAATGGGATAGATCCTTCTTTTTTCATTAAAAAAATATTTATTTTAATATTAAATAAATGTTTTTTTAACATTAAATAAATGTGTTTTTAACGTTAACTAAACATTTTTTAATATTAAATAAATATGTTTTTAATGTTAAATTAATATATTTTTAACACTAATCGCCCGCCTAGACCAAATACTCATCCGTTTCCTAGGAACGGGACCGAGTTTACTAAGCGCAACGCGACGCCAAAACATGAGCCGGCTTCCTTGAGTGCACGCGCGACTTCAGAATTTAGAAAATAATTACGAGAGCCATTTAACCGATATTCCTCGTGTCCTACGCGGCGTCGTTTTCGATACCTTGGGACTGTGCTGTGGAGCGATCCGACGGCGTCGATAGTCCACGAACAAGAGAGCGAAATCCTGTGCGAAACGGCCGATTGCAATTGTTTGTCGCGCCCGCGAACGGGGTTGCACGAGATAATGTTAAAGTATTTGTTAGCTGTGGTCAATAAAGCAGTGTTTAAGAAAATTAATATTGCAAAATATAAATAATTTTTACGCGTAGGGTAAACAAACATTTACCTCAAAGGTGGTTTGTCGGCGCTCGACGTTTTTCCTAGGCCTCTTCCTCCACTCAGATTGTTCTCCGACATTGTCACGGAGACGCAAACACGGTTTTTCGCGCGATTCTACTCTCGATGAGTACCATGTTTTCGGTCCACGGGACGGGGTGTCCCATTATGATTAGGTAGATTCGTTATCTCAATAAGAAAGTTCTGACTTACCAACCCGATGCGCAGCAGCGGAGTTTGTATAGTTTTCTTGTTTCTGTATAAACATACAAATATAAAATTCATATTAAAGCAGTGTTTAAGTGTTAAACTAACATTGCATCATATACTCGTGCCGAAACCACTGCTTTCGGTGTTCCGAGACATAAGAAAACTAGGGATTATCTCTGGTTCTGCAACGGGGTACCTAACTCTCCACGGTCCACGGGACGGGGTGTCCCATTAAGATTCGATTAGTTTCCTCAATAAAGAAACTTGTCGCTCATTGATCCGATGGGCAGCAGCTGAGTTAGCTACGTTGATTCTATAACATACAAATATAAAATTCATTAAAGCAGTGTTCAAGAAAATTAATATTGCAAAATATAAATAATTTTTACGCGTAGAGTAAAAAAATATTTACCTCAAAGTTGTTTTGTCGGCGCCCGGTGTCTATCCTAGGCCTCTTCCTCCACTCAGATTGTTCTCTGAAATCGTTACGGAGATGCAAACACGGTCTTTCGCGCGATTCTACACTCTCGTTTATAAAACCCATGTGAACTGAAGGCCCAAAAATATCTTCGCCGTCATGCTACTACAGTCAGCTGAAAACGTCACATTTAATTCCGGCTATCCCGAAATATTCAGCCTTCCCTCGATTAGAGCAAGTTGTGAGCATAACCAGCAATTTACAAGGCATTAATTAATTTTTTATCTCATACAGGTTGATGACTATTTTATAAATTTATATTATTTTTGTCTACAACAAGTGAAAGTTTCTTTCTTTAATAAAATCCGAATGTAGTTCTAACATT
>NW_011964480.1:0-4480 GCF_000949405.1 Vollenhovia emeryi
TAAATGGATCCGATATGTTTTTTTTCCATAATATGATAGAGGAGCTTGATACAAGTTCAGAACTCACGGCACAATATCATTGAATGAATAAACATATTATGGAAAAAAAACATATCGGATCCATTTTAAAAAATTAAGATGACCTTGGTATCTCCGAAGCGCCTCCACCTGGACAAAAATATTATCGCTATTATAATAGCCCCCTTCGTACCGTGAAATTTTGGTTACAAAAATCTTCTTCTGGGACTTATAGATTCGAAGATATTTAAGGTCCTAATAGTTATTGCCCCACCCTGTATATATATATACACATATGTATATGTATGTACCAAACTACACAAGTATACATATGTTTCAGGACACAAAGCAATATTGAAAATGTAAGTCCGCAAAGAAATGTGCAATACCTTCAAGAGAAGAAAGATCCACTCCATTGGTCTTCTATTAATACTAATAACAACAAAGATGATGTTTTGCAACAATCAATGCCTCAACATAGTGTTTTAAGGACACAATTACCATCAAAGCGCACTTCTTGTAAATATAATACATGTTTTATATTGAATGTTTTCCAGCTATGTAGAGTACTTTACACGAAGTCAATTTAGTGGCTATATATTGTGTAAAATATCTTGTAAGATAATAGTAAAGTAATTCTTTTAAAATAACTTCTTAAATCTTTAAAATTAAAATGATGTATAATAATTGGCTTCCTGTAACATAATATTTGTTGCTGGAAAATACATTGTTTTCTTATTGTTTATACTTTATTGCATTTAATAGCTTTTATTTTTCACAGGTACACCAAAGTCAGCAAATACTAATATTCTTTCTGAAGCAGTGCCAGTAGGAACACATAGCAGTAAGTATATGTTATCAAATTTTTTTATGTGTATAATTTTTATCTTTACAGACGTATCTACTCCTGATGTTCAAGAAGTTAAATTTCATTCGCCTACAGTTCCAAAACGTAAAAATAAGAATACAAAAATAATTTTAGTATTTGTCGTACTATGTTTTAAGAAAAAGAACTACATATATAAATAAAATCAAGAAGAAACAAATATAGATGTTTATATGTGAAATAGCCATTAAAGTCGAATACTTCGTTTATTCCAAACATTTGATCTATAATGTGTATCTTTTTCTATACATATAAGAATATATTAATTTTATGTGTACAACCTATAAAACGATAACTTTGCAACGTACGTTACTGAAAATACTATAAGTATTTTATTAATTTACTTCCTTAAATTGCAAAATTCATTATTTGTACAATTTGTAAATGCTAAATTCATAATATATTTTTATATTAGTTTTCGAAAAGGACATATATTAGGATCAAAGACTATTTAATTTTAATTTGTCTATTTCACGTACTGATACAAATATTCCACTTCTTTATTTTTACATTTATAATTATACAAAAAAATATGCAAAAGAAAAAATAACATTTTATTAGTAGTAGTAGTAGAATCTTTATTCTGCGGTGCACAGAATACGGGCAACCGCTCCGCTTACAACCTTCCTCCTCCACTTTCTTCGCTCGCCTTTTCTTATTCCTACGCCATTTCTTATTCCCTAATTTCTCTACCGAGAGAGAGAGACCACCCATTCCCCGCATCCTCAATCACTCTTACATTCATTCCTCCATTCATCCTGGCTTCCGTTTCCGCCGCTCTTTCCTTCCATTCCATCTCCTCCTCTTTCTCTTCCTCCTCTATCCTTCCCATTCTCCACTCTATCTTTTTCAGCCACATCTCTCCCTCCCCTTTCTCCCCTAATACTACTTCTATCATTTCCTGCCATCCTCTTTCCCTCCCCCACCCTGTACACTCGTCCCACACATGTTCCCACGTCTCCTCCTCCCTCTCACATACCCTGCATTTCCTTTTTCCTGATTCCTCCCAATATCTCCCCTCTCTCATTTCCTCTCCTAATCTATATCTAGCCACCCTCTGCCACCTTTCCTCCTTCCATCTCTTTTTTAAATACTCCGGTATCCCTTTCCCCTTTATCCACTTATACCACCTATTCCATCTTGATTCCTCTATTTTCTTCCATCTTTCCCCCTCCTGTCTCTTTCTCTCTTTTTCCACCATTTCCTCTCCTCTTAGTTCCCCCCTCTCTCTCTCCTCCTTTCCACCTCCTCTATCTTCCACCCCTTTTCCTCGTAAAAGTCCCTTCTTTCCCTCTCCCATTCCCCTCTTACCTCCCCCTTTTTTGCTCTCTCTGCTGTGCGTATACTATGTCGACGATACGCATTAACGACTACAGGGTACAAGTATCTGGAAATAGGCGTCAACGTTGGACCGCCGAGTTACATCGAGATTGCGATAGGAAATCATCGTAGAAACGAACTCGTACTGTCTCCCGAAACGTGGAGGGCACTCTGCGAGCAACGATCTAACGTTGAGAAATATCTTGGCAATCAGCAGTGCACGGATACGTCATATTCTATTGTCGTTGGACCGCTGACGGTGCGATTTAGCACTCTTGATAACATCACGCTTATACATCTGGAAGCATCCAACGTGCACTTGGCGATGACTGCTTCCACATTCTTCAACATGCTTAACTTCGATCGATGTATCGATTTAATGTTCGCACGATTGATTGGCGTCCTTGATAGAGTCGACGCACAGTTTCACAATTTTTCTAATATCATGTCCACCGTATCGAATAATAAAAATGTATCGAAAATAATACGCGATAGCGAGTGCTTCCATAAAAACCAACTTGTGGATTGTGAACTGCTAGCTTTAGTATTTAATTAAAAAATGTATAAAAAACAAATAAAGCACTGTCTACTACAGAATAATTATGCTTTTTTCAAATACCCATCCCACATCTACGAAACGTCTAAAAAATTTTGGGTAAAAACACAAATGTTTTTTATAAACATGATCTGTTAGAACACGCATCACGGAGGAATGCCTCGCGGTGATAAGATAATGGTCATCCCATAGCAGCCGCGTATCGGCGCTCGGTCCCATAACTTGTAACGCAGTGAAAATTTTTGGGTAAAAACACAAATGTTTTTTGTAAACATGATCTATTAGAACATACATCACGGAGGAATGCCCCGCGGTGATAAAAGTCGCCGCCGCGGCCCGCCTAGCGTCGCGGACCTCCCCCTCCCCCGCGGTTAGGTCCGCCGCGTAGGACTCATAGGACCGCCGTGCCGCCCCCCCCCGCGGTTAGGTCCGCTCGGTTCCCCCTCCCCCGCGGTTAGGTCCGCACGGTTCCCCCTCCCCCGCGGTTAGGTCCGCTCGGTTCCCCCTCCCCCGCGGTTAGGTCCACCATACCCCCTCCCAAAAAGTGAGTTAGAACTCCTATATATACCCTACTAGCTTACGTACGTATTTAACTTTAAAATTAATACTTAACGTAACGCTTTACACAAGAGCTTGTGCGGAAGCCCTTATTCAATAACATAAATTAAATTTGTAACGATGCACCCCGAAAACGCATCGTTCCCGGCGAAAGCCGGATGCCGCCAAACACCGGGCGAAGGGTGAGCGCACGGCGCTCACCGCCTAAAGGTGGAAAGGTGGTTGTGATATATGCGTTCATGCAGATATCGAAGCGCATGCGCTATGGCTTCTGCTATGGCTTCTGTAATTTTATGTGCTTCCACCTTTAGATCATCATACGACGCGCTCGCGCGGCGAACCGATCGCCCGCGGGAACAGCCGAGCGCGCCCGAGCCGGCGAGACACGCGTGTCGCGCTGTCTCCCGGCCGCGCAAGCGCACGAGCACGCTACCCCGACCCGTCTACCCCCTACCAGCCGAAGATTGTTAAAATGTAATAACAATTGGGGATAGACGGGTATAAAAGACGGGATCCGAAGCCAAAAAGGCAGATTCCGCCGCTAGCCTAGTCTATACCAGCACGAAGCCCGCTCACGAATCCCGATCCGCAAAGCCTGCTCTCGATAAGAGACGAAACCGAGGTGAGAAGCACCTCGCCTCTGCCGAGTGTTCTCGGCTTCGCTCAAAAGACCGCAGACCGAGCAATCCTTATACCGAACCCGGTAGATACAGTGAGGTGAGGTGTTACTCACCCCCAGCGGGTGTTCCCGCTGTCTACCGGTGCCCCGGATCCTGTGCACCTCGGCGTGTCCGGACTGAGACGGAGGTGAGGAGGTGACTCGCCCCCGCCGGTTGTTACCGGCATCCGGACTCGACCGTACCTATAGATCCGAATTAAACACCCACGGAATCTCACCGCGAACGGGGGGCGATACATCCGCGCCGGGCCACCGCGCTACGGCCCGTACACGCGCCGCGCACCGACCGGCTCTTTAAACGGCCCGAAATCACGCCGCCGAGAGTCGCGCCGCGGGGATTTAACTCGCTGCGCGGCTCTTTAACTCGCTTCGCGGCCGCATCCGTCCCGCGCACGCGCCGCGCACCGTTACCGTCGCCACGCGGGCCGTGACTCCGCGTGAATACGCATTGTAAATACAACCT
>NW_011964481.1:0-4480 GCF_000949405.1 Vollenhovia emeryi
TGGCCCACCCTGTATACTGCGTTAGATCAACTTCTTTTACTTCCCTTGTGTCAGAGATCGCAACTTTGGAAGGATCAAGATGGTCAACAGAAGCGTTTTCGATAATACTGTCCAGTATGCATAGAAATTCTTTCTGACCAGATCTTTCTTTGTCAATGTCTACGTTCAACAGCGCTGACAACATTTCTCCTCCTGTAACATTGCTACCCTTGCAAGGTTTAATCAATGAGTATGTAGACATAAGTCGAAATAAATGACCGAACAGAACTGCATCTGGATGGTCATTCGATCCACATACTCCTCGAGCTAAACCGAAAAAACGCTACAAATACTATTAGCTGATTGTGTTCAACTTTAAGAAATTCTATGACGTTGAATTAAACGTTTAACTTACTTCTAGTGCATCTTGATTTAATCGGGAAGTCATCAGGTATTGGTAATTGCATTGAAAAGACAGGAAGTCCATGATTTCTAGTGTCGCCCTCAAAGTGATATTCATTCCTAATGAAGTGTTGTTCGTCAAATATTTGTGACCCATTCTCTTTGCTGTCGATTCCCACTGATTCAAGAACTCGATAAAATGCTTAATATGCTGCAACATATAACTTTTAAAATACACCATACATATTTTATACAATATAACAAATATTCAATTACGTTACCTCACAGTCTTCAGAGTTTGGTTTTAAAGCTCCTCCAGATGTGCGTGACATCATAATTATAATGAGTTTGTTTACACGTTCAATCAATTTTACCGTTGGATCGCAATCAATCAAATCTGGGTGTTTGTTTTGAAAAAGTTTCATTGCACATGACAAATTGTCCGAAAATAACTAAAAAAGAAACGTCAAAGATGAGAAAATGTAATAGTTCCAAGTCATCATGAAAGTTTCTTAATTTGAAATAAATTATTGCAATGTGCGTGTGTGCGTGTGCGTGCGTGCGTACATGCATGCATGCGTGCGTGCGTATGTGTAGTTAAGAAAAATTACTTCAAATGCCATAGGTACATTCATTTTTTGGTAATACTTTGGTTGAAGATGATTAGCTGAGAAGCGATAAGATATTTTCATATTGAATAGGTCGATATGCTCTAGGTCTAATAGTGCTAGCCAATGTTTCTTCTTTACGATACCATCGGGTGTCTAAAAGTAACACAATGGTGAGATGAGATGAGATGATACATGTTATTTTTATAAGTTAACAAGTTTTTTCTTCTTACCCATATCTCGTTACAAGCAACTATACAATTTCTGAAATTTTTTATGAGATGTGGAAAATCAGAACAAAACCACAATCGCCGGTCCGGATCGCATGGATGCTGGCAGCTTATGTTTTCCTCCGTGATTCCGAATTTTGTCCACATTGACCGATTCCACTGTGCACCATCCGTTGTTACTACATCGCAAAAAAACCACTATTTTCTAGAAGTGTGATACATTCCAGTATCAAACAGGTCAGGACATTGCTAGGCGCACACCCCTTGCTTAGAAAGCATGCAAGAGCCTGAACCCATCGACCACGGAATGGCTGATACATAATAACGAGAGCGTGATCTCCAGTTTCATTCTGTTGATGTTCTGGCGTATAATCACCGAGATCGACAAATCCTTCGAATTGACATTTATACCGGTTGAATTTCAATGCTTCACTCAATTTCATTTCGTCGATAAGCAACGATCCTAGAAAATTAGGATTGATAAATAATTAAATATATTATGCGGTCAAATATGATCGTACAGGCTGCACAACTTGTATAATACTCATATAATATATACAATAAAAAAATACCTCTTCTTTCATCAGAATTTAGTTGTTCTGATGTTTTTCTCAAGCATTTGAATATTGACTCGTTAAATCCGTATGCACTTTGTGTCTGCCGTAAGTACTTATGAAGTGTATCGACATGAGGAACTGCAAGTATATCATGTGACCGTATATGGTCGTACAATTTCCTGCTTTTAATCCGCATCAACAGACATTCGTAGATCCACTGCTTTGTATACCGCATACCATATTTAGAGCATGTTGCTGCTTTGAAGCATGTCTTGATAGCTTCTTGTTGCCCGGGAGGCAGTGTTGAAATTCGTTCCTTCAGAACCTCTTCTTGCGTGGCGGTACATTTTATTCGTAGTTTTCTAATCACTTCGTTCAAACAATTTATCTAATATGATGCCAAATCTTATATTATGAATAAGTTTACATATGAAAAGTATACTTGAATTAAATATTTGTTTGAAAGTTCTACCTTGGATATTAGCCTCTTTTTTTTTGTCTCTCCGCCTTCACTGTAAGTTGGTTGCGTCGCTTAGCACATAGCGCTATTTCTATCCTTTTTTGAATGTTTTTCTTTTGGTGAATTTTCTTACGTATTCTCACGCGGCAATGAGCACACCGAAATTTTCCAAAGTATAATTTCCCTGAATCTTTAGGATCAACAAATCCCAGGCATTGTTTGGAGAACCTGCACATAATTCAAGAAGAACAATTCAATGGCGATTTATACAAAAACGAATTATCACAATAAATTATAAAAATATTTACCATTGTCCATTATCTCTTCCTTGGCACAATAGAACAGATTGCAGTACGCTAATATATTTCATAATATCCTCTACAGAATTTAGGACAGTCATTCCCGGCAAATTTATTTCTTTGTTCTCGATGAATGTCTAGATAAAAGAAAGATATAAAATTTGATAGAACAAAACGTTTGTAATATCCTGAACGTTAGTAGCTCATAGTCGTAAACTATAAATATCTAGTAAACGCCTTACTTGGATTCCAATATTCACCAGCAGTACTGAAAATCTACTGTGAACATGATGTAAACTATAGAGTTTTAGTACTGACAGTGAATATCGGAACTCCAGCTTGGGTATCTACCAGAATGTTGAATTTTTACATGTTTTCAGATTAATGTCATGAAAGAAAGACAGAAAAGAGTAAAATATTGCAAGTTATTGTAGAAAAAAATTTTTTTACCTGAATGGTTAAATCAGATTTCACAACGAGACGTTTTGCGGGTTTACCATTCGGTTTCCATATTCCAATGACCACTGAATTAGGAAAAGTCATGCAAGTCCATTTATTTGGTAGGTGTACATTTTTTATATTTTCCAAAATGCTCAACCATTTTTCAGCAACAGCTTGTTTCTTGATTTGTGAAGCATTATTGGTCATCACTGTCGAGGACTCAGTATATGCATCCATTACATGCAGATTTTCAGTATTAGTGTATGTATCCATTATTTGCAGATTTTCAGTATTAGTGTATGCATTCATTACTTGCAGATTTTCAGTATTAGTGTATGCATCCATTACTTGCAGATTTTCAATATTAGTGTATACATCCATTACTTGCAGATTTTCAGTATTTTTCAAAGTGGTCGAATCTGTGGCAGCAACATTTCCTTTCTTGTTTTGTGGAACGATATTGATCACTGAATCGTCAGTAACATTTTCTTTTTCCGAATCCTTTACAAAAAAAGTACAGTATAAAAATCGCACATACTTATAAAAATGTTTAAATTTACTAGGAATCAGATTATGTACATACTGAGGCATCCATTACTTGCAGATTTTCAGTATTAGTGTATGCATCCATTACTTGCAGATTTTCAATATTAGTGTATGCATCTATTACACGCAGATTTTCAGTATTTTTCAAAGTGGTCGAATTAATGGCAGCAACATTCCCTTTCTTTTTTTGTGGAACGATATTAATCACTGAATTGTCAGCAACATTTTCTTTTGCAGAATCCTTTACAAAAAAGTACAGTATGAAAATAGCACATACTTATAAAAAATATTTAAATTTACTAAGAATCAGATTATGTACATACCGAATGATAAAAAGAAGGGACTGCTGTTTTAGCCAAATCTGTTCTTTCTTTATTCATTATGAAATTCGATCCATCATGCAAGGGAATTTTGTATTGGCGCAAAATATCTTTTTCTTGAAAATGCAATTCGCAAATAACTTCTGAATCTTTGAGGGGCCGGTTCAAGGCAGTTTCCCAATGTTTGCGACGTTGTGGATCCTTATCAATTAATTAATTTTAATATATGAGAAACAATTTGAATAGTTAATTCGCCAGCGATTAATTAACAATCAGGTGAATAATCCGACACGACTGGCTACAGGAAAAATCCTTTATTTTCTCACTACGTTTCGGCCATTGGTTTTGGCCCTTTTCAAGTGTACAAATCAGACACGACTGCATGGTTACAGGAAAAATCCTTTATTTTCTCACTACGTTTCGGCCATTGGTTTTGGCCCTTTTCAAGTGTACAAATCAGCGCATGACATGTGGTTAGATGCCATTAGGACCGATTAGACAATGACAAGTCGCTTCTCTCGATGTTCATGGTTGCCGTGTAGGTACAGAACTATTCTGTGTACCTACAGAACTATTCTGTACCTACACGGCAACCATGAACATCGAGAGAAGCGACTTGTCATTGTCTAATCGGTCCT
>NW_011964482.1:0-4481 GCF_000949405.1 Vollenhovia emeryi
AAATACAGGTCCGGCGGTACTCGTAGCTAACAGGCGATCGCCGCAAGTTGATCAAAACGCCTTACTATGCTGCGCCTATGGTCCGGGACTTTTCCGGAAATACCGGCCTCGGCGGTAATCCGGGAAACACTATCTTCCGAAGTAATTTGACGGGATACAGGCTTCGAAAAATAGTTTGCGCGGAGTACAGGCCCATTAACGAGTCTGGTTTGATTTGAGGTCGCGTACGTGTACACGCGACACGGTATTTTTACCGTCGATGGTTTTCAAGTCGAAAACCACAGGCGATCGCACCCGGTGAACGATAAAAGGACCCTCGAATTTAGCTGCGAGTTTCGCGTTAAAAGCCTCTGCTTTGCTGGACAACTCGTGCGTGCGCTTCCACACTTCCTCCCCGATTCGGGGCCTCCAATCGCGGCGC
This sequence comes from Vollenhovia emeryi, assembly GCF_000949405.1. Classification (NCBI taxonomy): domain Eukaryota; kingdom Metazoa; phylum Arthropoda; class Insecta; order Hymenoptera; family Formicidae; genus Vollenhovia; species Vollenhovia emeryi. The sequence goes on from NW_011964482.1 coordinate 422, forward strand.
CGGAGATTATAGTGGTGCTGCTGTCGCTGAAAACTCTGCGCCAATTTTACTTTCGCGAGTTCCAGCGCTTCCCGGATCTGTTTTATTCGCGTCTCGGAATCTTCTTTTTCCGTATTTTCAGATGCTTGGCCTACACTCCAGGACGGTCGCAATTCTCTGCCGAAATTCAAGTAAGCTGGCGTGTATCCTGTTGATTCGGAGTGCGCGGTGTTATACGCATAGGCTATCTCTGGGATGAATCTATCCCATTTCTTCTGGGATTTCTCTATTGTCTGAGAAATCATAGTCTTTATGACCTTGTTTGCTCTTTCAACCGGATTGCATTGTGGTGTGTATGGCGGTGTCAGGCGGTGAGTGATCTGGTATTTGTTGAGCAGGCTTTCGACATCGGTCGAGATAAATTGTCGGCCATTATCGGTGATTAGAATTCGCGGACAGCCATGTCGCAACAGGATTTTCTCTCGGAGGGCCTTCGCTACCGCGGTTCCCGTGGCTTTTCTCATCGGTTGCAATTCAATCCATTTCGTCAGTTTGTCTTGCAAGACCAGAAGCCATGTATTAAGGTTTTCTGATCTTGGAAGCGGTCCGACTAGATCGGCGGCTACGATCTCCCAAGGTTCCTTGACTTCGAGCGCGTGTAATGTTCCGGGCGGTTTTCGTTGTTCGTTTTTAAACCTCTGACAGTTTTCGCAATTACGCACGTACCGTGCTGCCTCCCGGAACATTCCAGGCCAATAGTATGTTTTCGCCAGGCGAACGATGGTCTTCGCGATGCCCAAGTGCCCTGCCGGTGGATCGTCGTGGTTTTCACGTAAGACTCTGGTCTTCTGGTCGCCGGGAATGCAGGTCTTCCACTGTTGCGCTTCGGGAGTCTCGTTGTAGTCGAGCGTGTGTAGAATATGCCGGTGGAGCTGGCCATTTTCGATGCGGTAATCTGGATTTAACTCGGGATGTTCTTCTACTTCTCGGTACTTCCGGCTGTACCAATCGGATGACGGAACTCCCGCCGCACAAACTTCGAGCGGTTGTCTGGAAAGCGTATCGGCGAGTAGGTTATCGGAGCCTCTTCGGTACTGGATTTCAAAGTCATACTGCCCCAATTCTAGCGCCCAACGAGCCAATCGTCCGGTAGGGCTCTCGATGGAATTTAGCCACTTTAGGGAGTGATGGTCGGTCAGGATGACGAAGTGATACCCCTCCAGATAGTCACGGAATTTCCAGATGCCCCACTTAATTGCAAGGCATTCTAGCTCGGTTGCCGAGTAATTTTTCTCGGCACTGGTGAGTGTTCGGCTGGCATATCCGATCACCCTTTCGGATCCGTGTATCTGTTGGGTAAGTGCGGCGCCTAGCCCTTCTTGGCTGGCATCGGTCTGGAGAACGAATGTCTGGCTCCAATCTGGACAGGATAATATTGGAGCATTCGTTAATAACTTTTTCACTTCATCAAACGCGGCTTGTTGCGTTTCCGACCACTCCCATTTCGCTCGTTTGCGCAGGAGACGGTGTAACGGGGCAGCGACACTGGATACGTCTTTCAGGAAACGCCGGTACCAAGAGATGAGTCCCATGAAACGCTGGATCTCTTTGGTGTTTCTGGGCGGCGTAAGATTTATCACGGCGGCGGTCTTGTCCGGATCGGCGTGCAGACCATTCTGATCGACGATGTGTCCGAGGTACTTCAATTTTACTCGGGCGAACTGGCACTTTTCCGGATTTGGTTTCAATTTGGCGTTTCTCAGTCGCTCAAACACCACTCTCAAGGTTTCTAGGTGCTCGTCAAACGTCTTCGAAATGATGACGATGTCATCCAGGTAGGCGAAGGCGTTCGGGAGCAGCTCCGGTGTGATTACTTGATCGAGTAACCTCTGGAACGTAGCAGGCGCCGAGTGTAAGCCAAAAGGCATTACATTGAATTCAAATAAGCCCTTACCCGCGACGGTGAAAGCGGTCAAAGGCTTTCCGGTGTCAAAGGTACTTGCCAGTACCCGTTTTTTAAATCGATGGTCGACAGGTATTTTGCCCCTCTGAGCTTATCCAATGTCGCGTTGATTTGCGGCAATGGATAAGCGTCTTTGCGGGTGACTTTATTTAATTTCCGGTAGTCGATGCACAGGCGCGGTTTGCCGTCCTTTTTCCGGACTACAACGATCGGAGAACTCCAGGGACTGGTTGATGGTTTAATTACTCCTTCGTTGAGCATTTTCTCGATCTCCTCCTCGATGATGCTTTGCATCGCCATTTCTTGGCCTATACCGTTGTTTGATAGGCGACGGATCTTCCAGCCTTATCTCGTGCTGGATGAGAAGAGTGTTTCCCTTGATATCCCTGAAACTTTCCATCTCGGTTTTGAGGAAAGCGTCGAGTCTGATCTTCTCGGTCTTTCTCAGGTGCGTAAGTCCTCCTGGATTTTCCACGGAGCTGATACCCGTCCTGCTCCCTGTCTTATGGATCCCTTGTCCGGCGAGGAAGATTCTGATTCCCATTTTATTTAGGGCATCCATACCTAGCAGGATGTCGTGGCTTAGGTTTTTCATAATGAGAAGTGTTTGCTCTGTAGAAACGCCCATTGTTCTGATATTTCCGGTCAATCTATTTTCCAGTGCTGTTTCAGTGCCGTCCGCTAAGACTGCGATTCGGTGATCCTGGTGCTGGCTCCACCCGGCTCGCCGACAAATTCTGGCCGTTTCCTTGCTACAATATGAATTCACCGAGCCGGTGTCAATAAGCGCTGTGCATTTATGTGTGCCGATTATTACGGACACGAACGGTCGGTTCTCTCTAGTCGTTCTTAGTTTTGTACGGGCCGGTCTCGACCTCCATTGTCGCCGGCCCCCTTGTCGTTTCCCTGCTTCTGGCACTGGCACTCCTTTGTCAGCTTCCCATCGGTGCCACAGTACGAACAAAATTTCTTCGCCGGGTTTTTGCATCGGAAGCGGTTGTGACCCCTTTGCTTACACTTCCAGCAGCAGGTCGTACGGTCATACGCGGTGGCCAGCGATGTTCGCGGCTGAGGTGCATTTTTCCTGGCCTCTGGCTTGCCTCTGGACTTTTCGTTCTCAAGCTGCCTCCTGGTTTCTTCCAACTCTTCGACCTTTTGGACTAGTTCGGTCACGGTTTGCACGGTTGCCCTGGGGATGTACAGTCGGTATTCAGCTCGCGAATTGTAATAAATCGTGTCGAGCTGCTGGTCGGGTGTGTAATCCCCTCGGCGGCGCATAAGAGTCATGATGGCGGTTGTAAATGCCCGAATCTTTTCGCTAGCGCCTTGTTTTCGGTCGTGTATTTGTTGATCTAATTGGCGTAATTCGCCTGGAGACAAATAGTAGCTTCTAAGGCCGGCTTTCAAATTTTTCAGGGTCGTGCATTCCGACTGGAAATTTCGGAACCACAATTGCGCCTCGCCTCGAAGCAATTCCGGGAAGCCTTTCAATATTTGCTCGTCCGTTAGAGTGTAGGCCCGTTGTAATTCTTCGATTCGTTCCAGGAACGTATACAGGTCACGCCCATCGAAGTGACAATTCCACTTCCTCATCTGGTCGAGGATCTTCGTCTCGTCAATTCGGGTTTGATCCCTTGTTGGCGTGGAATGTCGTATTTGTCTTAGCTGGTCCAGCTCGACTTGCAGTCTTTGCGCTTGTCTGAGCTGGTCCAACTCGGCTTGCATCCTCTCCATGTCGCGAGTCCGGTCGACTTCCTCGTTATACCCAGGAGCATCTTCAGGTTTCGCCTGGTATTCTTCCGGGTGCGATCGAATGTACGCCACCAATCTCTGGCGTAAGGTGGCCAAATGCCCCTCGGAATCGATTCCTTTCTCGATCAACTCGAGCTGTACCATGTCCTTAGATAGGGCGTATACCCAGGACACTCGCGGAGTGGTCGCCATTATCTCTATCGGGGGAGGGACTTCTGATTGTTTTCTAACGGTATTCCCTCACAGGGTTACGGATTCTACCTAACGGTCACGGACTTATCTTCCCTTCAAGCGATCTGTTTTTACTCCTCCCTTTATAGAAACTCTAATAATTTTCCCACACAGCAGGTCCCTGTTCGGGCGCCA
>NW_011964483.1:0-4481 GCF_000949405.1 Vollenhovia emeryi
GGTCGTCCATATCGAATCTGACACCCTGTATATCATAAGAAAGTCACTGTCAGCAGCCAGGTTTAGGCGCTTGATCTCATGACTCATGCCATGGATGCGCGCTGTGTGTCTGCGCTACTCATTTGTATATCGTCATCCCCCGGTGATATCTATTACATGCACGCGCCGCGGATTGCCAAAGACTTTTGTCAGCAGCCAGGTTTCTGCGCTTGATCATACCATGGAAAATAATACGTGTAACTGTGGTATCGGTGCTAATCAAAGACATCCTCGGTGATATCTATTACATGCTGACACAGTAGGTGCGAGTTTAAACGCGGAACTCTCTGACATCACGCACCTAGACAAGAAAGTCGCTGTCAGCAGCCAGGTTTAGGCGCTTGACCTCATGACTCATGCCATGGATGCACGCAGCTGTGTGTCTGCGCTAATCATTTGTATATCGTCATCTTCCGATGATATCTATTACATGCATGTGTCGCGGATTGCCTCGCGCCGCGGACCTCCCCGCGCCACCGCGGATCGCGTAGCGTCGCGGTCCTCCCCCTCCCCGCGCCCCCGCGGATCGCCGCAGAATATCTCCTTCCCCGCGCCCCGCGGATCGCCAAGCGTCGTGGAATAATAAACGTGGAACTCCTCGACATCGTTCACCTTGATAAGAAAGTCATCAGCCAGGTTTCGGCGCTTGACCCTGTGACTCATACGCGTCCACACAGAGAGAAAGGATTCTTTGGATTTAGTATTTCTATTTATTTGGTTGAGATTTGTTTCGTTGAAGCAACATATGCTTATACGAAACATTATAACGTTTGAATACAAATTTTGTTGTTTCATTCAAACAACCTGTATTATTTAATCGAAAGAACACTATTATTTGAAGTAATATCTTTCAACGAAATAATATATTATTTGGTTACAAATACATATGTACAAGGAAACAACAAATTTATTTATGTGGAAATAGCAAAATACATTGAAAGGCGTTGTTTCATGGAAATAATTGCTTTATTAGATTAATTATTATATTTTTTGGTTGAAATTACGGAAACGACTACGTCTAAGAACAAAATGAAACGAGCAGTGTTATGCTACAATATTTCAATGCATTCACTTGTGTTTGTACAGTACAGAGATACGGATGTCGTACCAATTCCTAAATAATATATGATTTTCGTCCTTAGCGCACATACTAATAGCTCCTGCTCATGTACGTAGGACGTAAACATTTGTCACGCGGTGAGACATAAGGCACCAATCTATATTCAGTTCCGTTCGGGACGTCAAGTGAACCGTACGTCTTTTTAACTTAAAGAGAAATTTTTAATCCTCGGGGTTGCATTACCCGATTGCATCACCCCGCGCGAGGCCCGATAGTCTGCATTGTTTAATATCATTGTTTAATATACGTTCCTGTTACTGATGCCGTTCGGGAACGTCTGCCACATCGCGACAGCGGTGGTGAGGTTAGAGTGGAGATGGCTCCCTCATAGACTTACAGTATTAGTCTATGGGCTCCCTGTGCGCGCACGCACACGGAGTGTCCTGTATCTATGCGTGATTTTCATTTGTCTATCTTCCGATATCTTCACGGTTCACACGGCATCACGGTGGAAAACGTTTATTCAGCCTCGTGGTAGCAGAGTTACGTCTGGGCTGGTCTGGGCCGTCGAGCGGTTCACACGTCTTCCGACGGAAGATAAAGTTTTGATCTTGCGGGATTGCATCATCCCGCGCGTGGCCCGTATACCGGGCCATTACATCGTTCAATTCACTACATTCCAAGCAATACCATTAAATCTATTGGTTCGACGTGGCCGTGTCGGCTCAGTGTCTGTGAGCCGGGAGCCAATAACCAGAGAAGAAGTCAGCCTCGTGGTATAGCAGTACGTATAAAGAAAGAGATTACTTTTTCCATGCCGCATGGCATCGTTGAATTTCTCCACGAATGTGGATTAAGTCATTTATTATCAAGATTTGCTGGTACGTACGCTATAATATTTTTATCATTCTGTTATAAGGTTATGATCATTTCCAAGCTATTATATGGCGCGCACGCGCACGCACAAGCACGAGTTTCCTGTATCTATGCGTGATCTTCATTTGTCTATCTTCCGATATCTTCACGGTTGACACGGCATCACGGTGGAAAACGTTTATTCAGCCTCGTGGTATAGCCAGTACGTACAAAGAAAGAGATGACTTTTTCCATGCCGCATAGCATCATTGAATTTCTCCACGAATGTGGATTAAGTCATTTATTATCAAGATTTGCTGGTACTATATTTTTATCATTCTGTTATAAGGTGATCATTTCCAAGCTATTATATGACGCGCACGCACACGCACAAGCACGAGTTTCCTGTATCTATGCGTGATCTTCATTTGTCTATCTTCCGATATCTTCACGATTCACACGGCATCACGGTGGAAAACGTTTATTCAGCCTCGTGGTATAGCAGTACGTATAAAGAAAGAGATGACTTCTTCCATGCCGCATAGCATCGTTTAATTTCTCCACGAATGTGGATTAAGTCATTTATTATCAAGATTTGCTGGTACGTACGCTATAATATTTTTATTATACTGTTATAAGGTTATGATCATTTCCAAGCTATTATATGGCTATCAAATAATTTGAGAAAGCCATGTTTGGTCAGACTGGAAAGAATCTGGAAAGGATCTAATATTTGCGTAAATTTTATATACTTATTCCAATATAACTGCGCGCCGACAAATTATTCATCTTAAAACACAGTTTTTCACTGGAACAGTAAATTCACATGTAAATCGAAATCGATTTAATATTTGATGCTCATCAACATCTATTAATTAAAAATTTAAATACTATAAAGAATTTATTGCGAAAAATATAACCTTAGCTAGGAATCGAACCTAGGACCTCCCTTAATCCGTATGTGATTGTATGTGTGTCTGTATAAGAAGGTTAAGACGCCTGTACGGATAGAAGGAAGTTTAATTTCTGGCTGAGGTAATATTTTTCGCAATAAATTCTTTATAGTATTTAAAAATTTAATTAATATTCGTACATGCTGATGAGCATCAAATATTAAATCAATTTTGATTTACATGTGAATTTACTGTTTCAATAAAAAAGCTGTTTTAAGACTGAGAATTCGGCGCGCAGTTAGATTGGAATAAGTACATAAAATTCACGCAAATATTATTAGACTATCAAGATCCAGTTTAACTGGACATTACTTTCAAATTATTTGATTGTTACATCATCACGGTCCAATTCTAACATTCTGTTACATATTTTACTGTTAGGTTTCATTTATATATTTTAGAACAAAAAATTGAGGACATAGAAATGTTAAAATCGTTAAATAATGAAGAACTGAAGGAATTAATTCCCATTTTGGGAGAGCGAAAAATATGTCAAACAAGAATGTCAGCATTAAGCACATCGGACATTGTAATATTACAAACCGAACCATCTGAAGATATCATGGTATTTACAATAATCATACTCAAAATTTTACGTATGACATTTTTGTTTTATGATTATTTATATATTAAGATCAAACTGTTGTATACCTGGTTTTTATACTTATTTTGGTTTATAAATACACGGAAAAAATGCCCATTTGTAATTATTAATAATTATTATAGTTTTTTTTTAGTACACTTTTCGATATCAAATGTATGCTTTTTCCGTGTAAATAGATTTATATAAATTCTGAATTTAATATTAAGATGCTATGTTGCATAAACTATAAGTATTGTAAAATGTATGTGCAATAATACATTTAAATAAAATAGTATTCTGAAATATGAATTCGTCCTTCTATTTATCAAAGATTTGTTTTCTTACGTTTCTGTACAAAAACAATTCTTATAATAGCATATCTTCGTACTTTATACTATATACTAAAGCAATATTTTCCCTATAATGTACATAATACTATGATAGTTCACTACTCCTTTTTAAATCAATAATTGTTTAAACGAATCCATTATCTTATTTAAACAATTTTATTTATCAAATAATACATTATTGGTACTTTTCAGGTATCACGAGACACGGTAGTGTCTCGCGCCAAGTGTAAGCGAAGCTAGTACCACGCGCGCGAGACCGACCGTGTAAGTTTACGCGAGTACACGACTTGACGGGCCCTCAGATTTTTTTTTCTCAACAATGGCTGATCCCACGACCTTGAGACTGCGCTTAATCGACAGCTTGGGTACGATTTGCATAATAAAACTATTTTTACTTTTTTCCTACGTGCCCCATGAGTAGAGATATTGCAATGCAAAGTCCACGAGTCTGAATTTTCACGTAATTTTTATTAAGAAACATCGTCATCGTGGTCGTCGTCGTGGTCGTCGTCGTGGTCAACCAGGCCAAATTCCATCTCACTTTTCTGCCGCAACGTGGCATTGGCGCTGCTGTCGCGTATCTCACGTAGCGTCTCGCGCCAAGTTTGAATAAGTCTAGGTGTATTAATACCGTAGTTTTC
>NW_011964484.1:0-4482 GCF_000949405.1 Vollenhovia emeryi
GGGGTGAGCGACCGATCGGATCGGCACGCGTCCCGTCCCTGGGGTGAGGATAATCCTATAACATAATGGTGGACCTGGCCGTCTCCAGGAACCTTTTTCATAGAGTCACTGGCCGGGATAGGGGTGGCTCCCCGACAAGCGGCTTCTCCGCTTCCCGGCCCTTAACTAGGGTTTTACTTAACCGGGGATAGCACCCCCACCGCGGTGGGGGTCCCATGATGGGCGAACCGGAGTAAACCACAACTGCCATTATGAAGCCAAAAAACACAAAAAACCATGCGGAGACTAAAGACGGCGAAGCGGGCAGCTCCAAGGGGACAAAGGGAGATGGGTTGGCAGAGCCCCAAGGAGAGACCCGACGCGAGGGAGTCAGTGTGCTGGCTAAGAGAATGCGGAACAGGCCAGGGCCGCGGTCCTCTAAGAAGATCCAAAACCTCCCGCTCCCGGACTCAGATTGGTCCGACACGGAGAAGGAGGACAGGGAGGACGATGTCTTCCACTCAGATAGTGAGGAGTCATCGATCTCTTCCGTGGACCATACAACGGGAAAACGGAAGAGGAGAAGGAAGCCCCCAAAGACGTTTGAGGGAATAAAAAAGAAGAAGGAACAGTGCATAAGGGAGATCCGGCTGCTCAAAGCGGAGAAGAAGGCACTGGAGGAGGTGGTTAATCCAAGGGTGGCCCCAAGAAGCGCGACGCCTGAGAAGGAAACCATTCGTCGCATGGAGTCCCTCAGCCAGGAGGAGATGGCGGCAGAAATGTTGGAAAACATAAATGTCGTGGTCAAGGTTGCCGAAAGGTCGTCGAACCTAAAAGGCACATACGTAAGGGACCTGAAGGCGTCTTCCGCGACGCTACGAGCGGCGGCTACGGTGGTGGCCACAAAGTCAGCGGGCCCCAACAGCACGGCGTTGGAGGAGATCGAGAGGTGGAAAGCGAGGGTCAGGAGTTTGGAGGACCAGGTGGAGAAGCTAACGGCCCTCCTCCAAGAGGAGAGAGCCGCAAGGATAGCGGCGGAGAAGAAGGCGGAAAGGGAAATGGCCACTGTCGAGGAAGTGGCCACGGTCGAGGAAATGCCCGAAGTAGTGCTGGAGATGCCCGATGTGCGGCAGGGGGCAAACCTTTCTTCCCAGGCCAGTGCCCGAGCGCAAAACCAGGGGAAGCCAGTAAAGCTGGCGAAACAAGAGAAGCCCAAGGCCCAGGGCCGGAAACAAGAGGCCGCTAAGAGGGGAAAGCTGGAGATAGGTCCGACGATACCGTCCATCGACCAATGTTGAGGGGAGAGCGTAAAGCGCTGGAGGATCCGCCCGAAGAAGACGCCATGGAGGGCATCAGGCGGGTCATGGAGGGAGTCTCCATGAAGGAGGTGGTCTGCGGGGACTCAAACAAGGTGAAGCGCAACCTGGAAAATTTAATAACTAGGTGCCAGGGAGCGCTGAGCCGAATCCCGAAAGGAAAGGGGGAGAGTGGGAAGAGAGTCCCAGTCGTTACCAGCATGGAGGAGGTTAAGGACAAGGTGAGGCTGAGGGCGAGAGAGACGGCGGCGCGGATCGTCCGAAGCAACAAGGAGACCAAGATGTCGAAGGAGGAAAAGAAGCCCTCCAAGGAGGAAAAGAGGACCCCGGCTCTAGCCAAGCCAACCACCTCCTGGGCGGAGGTGGTGAGAAAGGGGAGGAAGAAGCCGGTGAACAAGGAGCAAAGTCCGGTGGCGAAAACCGGGAAGCCTGTGACTGCGGCAACCACCAACGGAGCCGAGAAGAAGGGGCAAAAAGAGCAGCTGAAGAGGAGGTCGCCCAAAACCGCCGCGGTGGCGATCTCATTCCCGGAAGGACAGGCAGCCGAAGGAATGAGATTCCTGAGGTCCCAAATTAAATTGGAGGACCTAGGAATTGATAAGGTCAAGAGCAGGAAAGCCCTGAATGGGGCTACCCTGCTTGAGATCTCGGGAGGTGCCGAAGCCAAGGACAAGGCAGACACGCTTGCCACCAAGATTAAAGCAGTTGGGGAGGGCAAGGGCGTGAAGGTCACCCGCCCTGAAAAAAGGGCGGAGATCCGGCTTAAGGATCTAGATGAATCCGTCTCTGAAGAAGAGATTCGGGCTGCGGTGACGAAGGCTGGTGGTGGGCTCCCGGACGACATAAAGGTAGGCCCCATCCGGCGGACCCCCGGCGGAATGGGTACATGTTGGATCCAGTGTGGTCTCGAGGTGGCGAGGAGAGCAGCCGAGATGAGGAGAATAAGGCTGGGCTGGGTGTCGTGCAAGGTGGAGCTGCTCGACCCCCGCCCGTTAGTATGCTACAGGTGCCTGGAGAGGGGGCACATTAGAGCGCAGTGCAGGAGCAGCACCGATAGGAGCATGCTATGCTATCGGTGCGGCAAAGAAGGGCATAAGGCGCAGGGGTGTACCGAGACCCCCAACTGCGCAGTATGCAAAGGGAGAGGACTGCCCTCCAACCACAAGGCTGGAGGGGCAGCGTGCCGACTCCCGAGTAAGGGTGAGAAGAAGAGGGCAGCTAGGAAGAGCAGAGAAGAAGGCTGGGAAAAGGAGCAGACAGTAGGCCAGTCTAGGCAGCAAGGAGAGCCTATGGAGACCGAGCCGGCGGCGCAAGGGACACACCCTAAGGAGAGCAACAGCCAGGAGGAGGCTGGGAAGGCGTCGCCTTCACGGCGTTAGCGGCGCTCCAGGCGAATCTCAACCACGCCCGCCAGGCTCAGGATCTGTTCCTCCACAGCCTGGCGGAGCGTGGTTGCGGACTTGGCATCGTCGCTGAGCCGTACCGTGTTCCTAAGAGCCCCTGTTGGGCGGGGAGCACGGACGGCTCGGCGGCGATCGTCTGGAGGAGAACGGGGGAGCGGGCTCCCCCCTTCTCGAAACTCAAGGCCGGGGAGGGCTGGGTGGTGGCCAAATGGGGGCCCCTGTTTGTAATTAGGGTCTACCTGAGGCCCAGCCTTACCCGTGCCGAAGCGGACGCGAGACTTGAGGAGCTGGAGGACTTGGTCCGGGAGTATCTCCCCGGACCGATCGCCTGGTCGCCGGGGACTTCAATGCCAAATCGGCACTTTGGGGTTCCCGGCGGCCGGACGCCAAGGGGGCAGACGTGGAGGCCTGGGCCGCGCGCCTAGGCCTCCACCTAGAAAACGTAGGGAATGTCAGCACCTGCGTAAGGCCGCAGGGGGAGTCAATCGTCGATTTGACGTGGACTTCCCCTGCGGCCGCGAGGAGGATAAGTGGATGGGGGGTGGTGGATGGCCTTGAGTTGCTTTCCGACCATCTTCCCATCCACATAAAGTTCGCATGGGAGAATGGGAGGAAGAGATCGCAAGAGCGAATGGTTAGGTGGAGGGCAGATAAGTTGGACCCGGACAAACTTAAGGAGTCCCTAATCGCGGCACTGTGGGCGCAGCCGGACCCTGCGCCCACAGTGGAAGAGGAGGCTAGGCGGGTGCTGACGAGTGCGTGCGACGCCGCTATGCCGCGCGCCAGGTTCGTCGCCCGCAGGACGGCCTACTGGTGGTCGGAAGAGATAGACGCGCTGAGGAAATCCTCGGTGGCTGCCAGGAGAGCCGTCCTGCGGGCCAGAAGGAGGAGGGGAACTCCACCTGCGGAGGAGGAGAGACTCGTGGAGGAGTACCGCCAAAGAAGGAAAGCTTTGCGGGTGGCAATCAGGACTGCCAAGGAGAAGGCGTGGGAGGAGCTAATAAGCTCCCTTAACGAAGACCCTTGGGGGCGCCCCTATAAACTTGTAATGAACAAGTTAAGCTCGGGGGCGCCTCCGACGGTGGAGAATCTGGACCCACGCTTTCTCCAAGAGGTGGTAGAAGCCCTATTCCCGGCGGGGAACGATGGCGGTCCTCCTCCACGGGATGCGGAACATGAGGGGGAGCATCAGCCTTGGCAGGAGGAGCTGGGGATTACCCGGACGGAGCTGGCGCGAGCGGCTAGGAAGCTCAAGAAGGGCAAAGCGCCGGGTCCGGACGGGGTCCCCGGCATAATTTTGAAGGCAGCCCTGGGGGAGCTCTCCGACAGACTGGAGGGGTTGTATACCCGGTGTATACCCGGTGGCATCTTCCCGGGGCTGTGGAAGAAGGCGAGGCTGGTGCTCCTCCCCAAAGAGGGAAAGCCCCCAGACGAACCTGGGAGCTTCAGGCCGATCTGCCTCTTGGACGAGGCCGGGAAACTTCTCGAGAGGGTGATCGCGGCCCGATTGGTGAGGCACATCGAGTATGCCGGGCCCGGCCTGTCCGAGAGGCAGTTCGGCTTCAGGGAGGGGCGCTCCACGGTGGACGCCATAGTCCACGTGCGCGAGACTGTGGACGCGATGATGGGGGATGGAGGGGTGGTACTGGCTGTCGCCCTTGACGTGGCGAACGCCTTCAACTCCATCCCCCATCGAGAGATTGTGGCCGGTCTGGAGAAATTGGAGGTCCCCGGTTATCTACGCGGGATAATTGGGGACTATCTCCAGGACCGGTCCATAGTCT
>NW_011964485.1:0-4482 GCF_000949405.1 Vollenhovia emeryi
GAATGTAAGCGCGCAGTGAGAGGGCGGCCTAGCGGTCCCCGCGCGGGGAGACGTGCGAGCGGTCGCGTAAGCGGCGGACGGGCAGCGGCGCGCCTCGCCTCCCTACTCCTCGCCCCGCACCGCCATTCTATTCCTCGCCGAACACCGCCTCGAGCGGGGCCGCTAGGCCGGTCACCTCACCGCGCGCTTACATTCGCCAGTAGGTTGGGCTAATACGGCGATTTTTAAAATTTCGTATCTCGATAACTATTCGTCCAAGCGCAAAATAGTACAATACTTTTCTGTTTGTCTTAGTCCCCTCTACTAAAGTCACTACATAAGACTCAATGTATAAGGATTTGGACTCAAAATGGCGTCGAAAAGTGTACATAGTACGCACTTTTGTAACGTATATACACTTTAAGTGTCATCTTCTAACCTGCAATTGTGTGCATCTTGAGAAGCGTTCGTGACAACAAACAATATCGAAAAATATGCCAGGTTGTTGTGTGGAAGGTTGCAGAAACCGAAGTGAGAAAGGTTTTCGTTTATTTCGCATTCCAACAGGCGCAAAGAACAGAAGACGTCAAGAATGGCTAAAATTAATTGACAAAAATACATTGTCAGCAAATGCTGCTATTTGTGAGGTATACTTAAGTTATAATAATGTGTGCAACATTGTGTATTGCATTGTATCAACAATAAATAATAATAAATATTACAGGTACACTTTGATGAGAGTCAATATGAACAACGTCGACAAGATGGAAAAAAACTGCTCCGCCCAAATGCGATACCTAATTTATTAAAGAAGCACAAAGAGAAAGAAATGAAGGAAAAGAGAGATAAAGCTAGAAAGGTTGAAAAGGCTAAATATTCCAATCCTATCCAGGATTCGGAATCTCGTAAGTTTTATAGAATATAATAATACTCATATAAGAAAGCGATGCAGATTACTTCAGTTGTTTTCTTACCCTGGTAAAAATAGAAATTGGAGCGTACATCGAATATAAGGGGAGAGTGACAGAAGCGTAAACGAAATGTGTAGGAAGCGTAATTTGGAATAGCGAAGTGTAAAAGAAACTTCAAACGCTTCTTTTACGCTTCGCTGTTCCAAATTACGCTTCCTACACATTTCGTTTACGCTTCTGTCACTCTCCCCTTACATTCGATTTACGCTTTAATTTTTATTTTCACCAGGGTACAATTTCATGTATTATAGTAATAATGCAATTTACTTGAATAGAAATTAATATGTGTAGATGACTATACTGAAACAATCAATGTTGAAGCAACTCATACTGGAATAACGCATGCTGAAGCAACCAATATGGAGATATCAAGAGACACTGCATCAAATACAATCAGTGAAAAAGAACAAATTAAATGCTTACAGAGAACGTTAAGAAAGACATTGCGGATGTGCAGTCAATTAAAAAGAAAGTTGCAACGAAAAGATAGAAATTTTGAAAAAGTATTTACAAAAGATCAAATAAATTTTATCGCAAAAAACACACAAAGAGGAACACCGTGGTCTATCAAAACTATTAACAAAGCGTTGAAATTATATGTAGCCTGTGGACAAAAGGGCTATGAAGAAATGCGTCGACAAAATTTGCCTTATCCAAGCATTCGGACTATACAACATCACATACAAGGCTTGAAATGTAAGCCAGGTATTTTAGAAGAATTCCTGCATATATTAAAACTAAAAGTTAGTATTATAAGTTAAAAATGTATTAGTTTTTAAAAAACGGAGGAGGTAGTTTTCCAAGGAGTCGACCAAACTGGCAAAAAGGTGATCTTTATTTAGTTCACTAGTGAACTAAATAAAGATCACCTTGGAAAACTACCTCCTCCGTTTTTTAATTATCACTGGCGACAATAAGATTCCCCCAAATCCGTTGTATTAGTTTTTCTTATTTTACTCTTATTTATAGTAACTATAATCTCACTTTAACCCTGGTTGAGGTAATATTTTTTGCAATAAATTTTAAAATATGAAATATTTAGACACTAACACCCTGTCACAACTCTTAGTCCTTCATTCCTTTAAATTTATTTTTAATTATTTGCTTTCAGTGCTTTCTAATTTCATTGTAGGTACAAACGTTCAACAGTGAAGAAAAGCATGCAGTACTTCTCCTCGACGAAATGTCAATAAAACCTGGCTTACAATACGATCATTCCATTGCTTCAGTTGTGGGACGGCCAACAATAAAACTATCAGGTGGATTTGACAGTTCTCAACAACAAGCAACTCATGCTCTTGTTTTCATGCTGTGCGGCATTTCCTCAAAGTGGAAACAAACAATAGCATATGAATTTACAGCAAATTCATTTTGCTCACAAGAAATAGTTCAAATAATTACAGCAATTATTCAAAAAGCAAATGATATTGGCATAAAAATAAAAGCAGTCATTTCCGATATGGGACCACAAAATAGGAGTTGGTGGAGAATCATGAATATCACAGTTGGTAAACATTCTAAAATCAATAATTATACTACACATCCATGCTCTAATGAGGAAAAATTATTTATTATGCCAGATTCAGTCCACGTGTATAAAAACGTTGCGTGCTCGTTAACAGCAGGCAACAAATTTTATTTGGACGATACACTTGTCAGACTATATAACTTACCACATAACGAAATATCAATGAAACCTATTCGCGAAGTACATAATTTAGAAAAAAATGATTCATTGAAGCTGTGTCCACATCTAAAAGAAAACGCTATTAATCCGTCTCATTTCGATAAAATGAATGTCTCCTTAAGTATAGCATTATTAAACAATAATGTTGCAGCAGCTATTTCATATCACATAGGCAATGGACGTATTGAAAATATACATAAAACCACTGCCTGGTTTCTTACAATTATGTATAAATGGTTTAAAATTATGACCAGTCGATATATAAAACTTGCATTATCACATATTGATGAAAATGTGTACAAAGATAACATAATATTTTTAAAAGATTTTATCAAGATTATTAAAGGAATAACAGTCGGAGATGGAAAATGGAAACCATTTCAAAGTGGCTTAATACTTTGCACTCAAACTGCTCTTGATTTGCAAGCTGAATATTTAGAGAAAGAAAACTTTAAGTTTTTATTATTAGGAAGATTCACTCAAGATGCCTTAGAGAATCTATTTTCTATCATCCGAGGAAGAAAATCTGTTCCAGATGCACGTGAATTCAAATATACGTTAAGACTTGTTTGTCTATCACAGTTTAAAGCTAATATTAATCGTGGTAATTACTCGACTGTTGATTCAGATCATATTATTCAATATTGTAAGGAGATAAAAAATTGTGATTTAAAAAATACCTCTTCAGAAGTACAATCCCAGCAGAGTATTGAAGATTTATGGGATACAGGAATATATGAATCATTACTTGGAAATGAGACAGATTTAAGCGATGTAATCCAGACAGCTTTGTATCATTTAACAGGTGCATTACTATATAAGATTAAGAAAAATTTTAAAGTGTGCGATCATTGTTTTAATGCTGTTGTAACAAATTGTGCAAACGATTTGAATAACAATATATGTTCTTTCTCTAGACTTAGAGAGTATAAGGAAAATATTTTAACATTTCCAACTATGGATATTTATAACATTATATATAAATGTGAGTTATTATTTAGGAAAAACGAAACCAAGCTAATTTTAAATGAATTAAAAGTTATACAGTTTGTGCAAATGTTTTTACAACAATATCCTGCAAACTTTATTCCATCGTGCCACAACATTATTTATAAACTTATAAAAACATTTGTTATAGCACGCATCCATTTTTCCCTGAAAAAGAAAACTATTAATGAAATAAAAACTGTTAACAGTAGTAGGAGTGTTGCTATGAAAGCATATGTAAGCAAACCAAAGCATAATAAATAAAAATACTTATTTCTATAATTTACGGTTTTCTTTTTTATTCACAAAATACATTTATACAAATAAATAATTTGAATGAGCCGCGTGTTTGGACTCAATATGGCGGTTAATTGCGGTACTTTGTTTATCTAGTGACTTTACCCTCTACCTTCCCATGACCGGACGTCAAAGTCTTGCGTAGCACCCTGTATAATCTTTGTCCTCTTCCGTTTCGTTGAGACGTATGTTCAGGTGCCATTTTGATTCGTCATTGCCTTGTGATGAGAACGTGGTTGATATAATCTCATCCTTCTTTATATCGTAGAAAAGCTTGAAGTTATTTATCGTCCACGTGTAGCTGAAGCTAACCACCTCCATCGTCGTGTAACAATAGTTCTCTTCTATGGGGGTGTTCATTTTTGGTGATGGCACACTCAAAATGTGGTTTACTGCTATATACCTGAGAACGTTCGAAACGGTGTCTTAAGGTGGAAGCACATAAAATTGCAGAAACCATAGGCAGAATACATAAGCCATAACGCATGCGCAATGTCATTCCACCACGGCTCTAGTAATTTTATGTGCGCATGCGCTATGGCTTATGCATTCTGCCTATGG
>NW_011964486.1:0-4483 GCF_000949405.1 Vollenhovia emeryi
CTCACGCGCATGCCACTGTTCTATTTTATACTATATAGGTGGATACATAGTAAAAAAATTATCAAATATTGATTGTTATACTTGTGCCTTAAGTTTAAGAAAGAATAATAATGGGCATAATAATAGTCATACCAAACCACTTACAAAATTTTTAGATTTTTGTGATAATGGAGGTTTAATTAGGCCTTCCAATTGCGTATACACAATTTGTATAGAAACTGAAAAACAGTTAGATATGTTAACCGATGGTTATACAACGTTATCTGTAAAAAATTTAGATCTAAAAGTAATAACCAAAGTTAAAAATAAGTTTGCTCTTGATTTATCGATATTTCCACATTTGACATGTGATAATGTAAGCATTTCAGATATGCCACATAAAATTCGGCTTTTAATATTAGTTTGTTCTCGATATATTAAAATAAGGTTACATTCTTATGCTAAATATTATTTACAAGAGATTCTCAAACCTTGTAGAAAAAGGTTCCAATTAACAAAACAAATTTTATTTTATAAAGAATAATGTACACACTGTTTTTAACATAACACGAGCGATATTATTATCTGTAATAATGTACACAACTTCTGTTACAGAAAAAATATAACTTATTTTTTCTGTAATGGAACTTAGTTTTTGTAATAAAACTTGGTTTTTTGTAATACAACTTAGTTTTCTGTAATAAAACTTATTGTTTCTGTAATAAAAATTATTTTTTACTAAATGTACTTGTTTTACTTTTCTATTAACAAATTTTACTTTTATTATAGCGTGTTATGTATATATACTTAAAATTTTAAATATAAATTAAATTCTTATAATTTTCCTATAGTCCTATTATCATTTTGTAAATAAATAAGAAATAATTATTTTATTTTAATCTTTTCAAACTTTTATTTTTAAAAATTTTTTATTTCTTACAGGCGGGACGCGGTAGGGCGGTCGCCCAGGGCGCCAAATCTATAGGGGCGCTGCTGCCTGGTTTCACCTAGTTTGAGAGAGATTCTCTAAAATATAAAAACAAAATGGGGTTCGTCGTTCGATATTATTACCCTGTCTTTTCTTTCGCAAGAATTTTGAGCCCTTGAATTTGAATGGGCGCCACGATAATCTTGCTCAGGGCGCCAATGTTGTTAAAACCGGCACTGGGCCCCCTAGTGGTGACACGCATGCGCAAGAATTCTGTACATACTTTTCAGAACCATGTATTTGGCGAAGTTAGCGGTCTAGTGTTATATAGAAGTCTGTGGGTCACCGGCGATCCAAGCTAGGGTAATCGTAGAATCACACCAATAGTAATGCGTTTGAATATTTATTGTCAAGGCTTCTACGACCCTTCGATGCAATCTGGCCAGCAATAAGGCACCACACAATTCCAGGCGTGGTAAAGATATTTTACTCAACGGCGCAACTCTCGACTTCGCGCACAGTAATCGACTTGAGCAATTATTTAATGCATCTTCTGATCTTATATACACACATGCTCCGTATGCCACTTCCGAAGCATCGCAAAACGCATTAATTTCAACTCGAACCGGATTGGTTATGACAGTTAATCGAGGAATGGCAATATCCCGGATGTAACTCAAATGTTTGACATAATGTAACCATCGCGTATGAACGTGCAGTGGCACGGCCTCAACCCAACCGAGCTTCAGCTGCCACAATTCCTGCAGGAGTATCTTAGCAGTAACTATTATGGGTGCCACCAAACCCAATGGATCAAAGATTTGAGACACTGTCGACAAAATACAACGCTTCGTGACTCGGCCAGAGATCGATGGTGGTTTCGTGTTGTATTGCAGATTGTCGTCCCTATGATTCCACAGGATACCCAACGTCTTCATCTCTTCTCCAATCCGATGTGTGAAATCCGTAGTTCCATCCGAATCTTCCGCCGATGTAATAGATGTATTTGACACCCATTTGTGCAGAGGAAAACCTACCGATTGGAGAACCGCCGTCACTTCGTCCTTGATACGCTGTATGTGCTCCACCGTATTGGCTCCAGTAATCATATCATCTACATAAAAATCTCTCCGAATTATTTGACTAGCTTCTGGAAACTCCATCTCCCCTTCCTTAGCAGCCTGGTGTAAGCATCTAATCGCCAAGAAGGGGGATGCCGCCATTCCATATGTAACAGTTCGCAGCTTGAATATCTTGATCGGCTGCGACGGATCTTCTCTCCACAATATTCGCTGCAAATCCTGATGCTTATCAGTCACGTAAATCTGACGATACATTTGCCGAATGTCGGCCGTGATAACATAAGGATACTGCCTAAATCGAATTAGAATTGCGAATAAATCCTGTTGGATCGTAGGACCAACCATTAAAATATCATTCAGCGATAGTCCAGTTGATGTTTTGCAGCTAGCATCAAACACCACTCTTAGCTTAGTGGTAGTGCTCGATTGCTTGTAAACTGCATGATGCGGGAGATAGTGGACATCACCAAACGAATTCTCGTGATCCTTGATTTGCACCATATGGCCCAAGGTTTCATATTCCCTCATGAACGCCACGTACTGCTCCTTTAGTAATTTATTTTTGGCGAATTTATTTTCCATAGCCTGTAATCTCCGGAGTGCTCCTGTATATGAATCGCCCAGATCCTTCGGTTCTCTCTTAAATGGTAAATGCACACTGTAGCGGTCATCATTTCCATACGTAGTATTTTTCATAAAGTTATCTTCACACGCCTGTTCCTCCAACGAATACATGTGATTATCGACACCTTCCTCTATTTTCCAGAAGGTTTCCAGCTGTCGCTGCAATGCATCATTAGATGCAACAAAGCACGCCGTGCTAGAAGTACCTCCATGCATTTCTCCAGATATTATCCAACCTAATTGAGTCTTCTGCATGATGGGCTGATTCTTCGCCAATTTAAATTGTCCTGCACACAACAACTCTCAGAAAACTGCCGCACCAATTAATATGTCGATTGAACAGGGATGATCATAATATGGATCAGCCAATGGAAATCCTTTAGGAACATTCAATTTTGATATGTCCAATTTTGTGGCTGGTATTTGCTCCGCTATTTTATCCATAACGTAAAACATCATAGCCGCTTGATATCCGTTGACTCTAGACTTTATTATCGTGTTGGTGCTTTCAACGACACCAGACGTCTGGCCGCCGACTCCTAGGATCGACATCTCAATCGCCTTTCCTCGTAATTGAAGTTGCTCCTTGAGTTTCTTCGTCATTAAATTAGATTGTGCACCTGAATCTAACAGCGCTCGACATTCGCGGTACTTTCCAAATCTATCCTTTATCAACACGATAGCTGTTGGTAATATAACACATGACCTTTGATTATAAGTAGACTCAAGCAATGCAATGGGTGTTTCTACCGTAACATTCGCTACATTGGATTTCGCATGATTGTGATTGTAAGGCAATAACATCATGTCGTCATTAGACGCTCTTCCATCAATGACGCACATCATCGCTTGTGGCTCCGTCTCCACATGCAACAAAGTATTATACCCAGGTAGCACATATTGGTTTCATATACGCTTTTTAAACGTATATATAGTTTCATAACCGTAAAGAACCATTGAGAAACGTTCGAACGGAAACGTTTTTGAAACCATGATTTAAGAAACGTATTTTTTACGTTTCCACAGTTAATCTTTCAATATGCGCATGTGGGTGTATTTTACACTTCAGGCTTCTTCTTTTCCTAGATTTCACGTAGAAGCAAATTTTTTGTGCTTCCTTCTTTAGCAGTATCGAAAAACTATTAAAATTAAAATTTCAACCTATTTATAAAATATTTATTTTGTGTAGCACGTGTTGATTTTTATACGTTTCATACACGTTTACTAAACATTAGATACGTTTAAGAAACATGTATGAAACGTATATGAACCATCACGTACTACCTGGATTATGCCCGATAGGGTGGAGTTAGGAATGCCCTAATAAGGAATCCCTGACATGTGCCTGATCCGGTACGCCTGGTTCCCTCATAGAATTTGATAGACGTTAACCTGATGTATACAGGACATTATACGAGGTCTGTTCAAAAAGTATCGCGAATTTTGTGTTTTTTCAAAAATTATTTATTTATTCATGAATATCTATGTTGTCCCCTTCAAAGTAATCCCCATCAGATATTATACACTTGTGCCAACGTTTTTTCCAATCTTCGAAGCACTTCAAAAAATCCTTTTTTGTGATCTTGTTCAGCTCCTCCTTTGATGCCGTCTTTATCACCTCAATCGTGGCGTAGCGTCGTCCTTTCATGGGCCTCTTCAGTTTCGGGAACAAGAAAAAGTCACAGGGGGCCAGGTCTGGGGAATACGGTGGCTGCGGCATCATTATAGTGTGTTGTTTTTGGCCAAAAATTCGCGCACAAGCAACGATGATTTTTGGTCGAAAGTGAGCAATTTTGGTACGAATTTCGCGGCGACCCGTCTCATGCCCAAATCATTGGTAAAAATCGAATGGCACGAGCCAATCGACATG
>NW_011964487.1:0-4485 GCF_000949405.1 Vollenhovia emeryi
TTTTTAATGAACTAAGAGCGACGGCTAAAACCTCTTGAAGGTTACTCAGGAGGGCGACCTTGACAACATATGTCAAGGTCAAGGTCATCGGGGCGGCCTCCCCTCATCTGCATTTTTACCGAAAATAATTTAATATTCTGTATGTTTCGTAAAATTTTTATGTGGATGGCTCCCGCTCGTTATTGCTTTCGGGTAATAATGATTAGTATCTCTAGATTGCGGATTTTCTATGTAACTAATAATTTTACCAAATCACCGTCTCTCTGGTTACGAATCTCGCTCACTATCACTGATTAAATTAATATAATATAAACATATTATAATTAATAACATAATTAAGGAATAAAATATTTAAATTAATACATATAATAATTAAATACTTAGAAACTAATAATTAAAAATAAAAACTGGACCACTGCGTCCCATATCCTTGTAGAAGTCTTGTCTTAAACTTCCTCCTGTCCATTCTCCTCTCCTTCCTCGTCCTCTCCAACCTCCTCCTCTTGAACTTACAATTAGTGCTCTCCATCCTCTTCCTCTGCCACTACTCCATCCACTCCCTCCCCAACCTCTGTCTAATTCTTGGTTTCTGGAATGTTCTCTTGATCGATAAAAACTACACAACATAAATTAAAAAAAGAAATAAAATTATATGATTTGTGAATTTGAATGTTTAAAATAATTAATTATTATATTTAATAAAATGCAATAATACATTTTATTTCGCTCCTTTAATTTTTTTCCACCTCTTTTTCTACGTCGAAATAGATTTTCAAAATAATTCTCATCGAAATCGCTTTCCTTAGGTTCAGAAAGACTTTCCTCTTCAATTAAATCCGAATAACAGCCTCTGAAAGTAGATTAATCTTAAATAACTAACAAAAAATTTGGAATACAAAATTTGGAAAATTCTCACTTATTTTTGGTAGTATCTCTATCATCTTCGAGGATCTTTTTATTGTTAATCTTTTCGTCTTTCTTTAATGATGAATTTATGTAACTATTATCATTATTCTTCGAAACATTATTAAATATATGAAATTTCTTCCTTCCATCGGTGTCTTTAATGTTGGAAACCTTACTCGACCTACGTAGGTTTCATTGAAAAATTAATACACAGTTATTGAAAATGACGAAACATAAGCTAAATATATTTCAAACTTACTTTTCTGGCTTCGCCATTATATCAGCTTCTTTTCAATGCGTCAGGAAAACAAATGCGAAGAATTATGTTAAGATAAGTGAACTTCATCGTATATTATTTTCAGAAAGTGTAATTTGCGGCAATTCGCAGTTTACAATGTACAAATAACAGCTCACCTACCTGCATTCTGCAGATAAGGAGGAAAATCAATTTTAATATTTTATGTAATAAAAAATAAATTTATTTATTTATCCTTGAACGTTGAATGTGTACATTATAGAAATCGTGCAAATATGTGAATACGTACTCCAATATACAGAAGGATGCATTTCTAAGGTATCATTATATTAAGATATATCGAACGATTGGATATAATGATTTAACGATAATTATTAAATGTGATAATATCTATATTTGTATATTATTCGATGTCGAAATTATTTGAATTAAAAATTTTAAAATAATTTAGAACTTCGATAATATAAAAATATACAACAAAGTACAAAGTACTATCACTTTTTAATAAATTAAGAGATATATCAGATATATCAGATAAAGAAAATATTACTACATAAAATAATGTAGCATATACGTTATGTACTATATATACATATAAAACAGTAAGTATTATTTTTATAATAAATTTGTGATAGTAGCTTTACAAACTTTTATATAATCTGTGTTTTATTTTTTTCAGGTTTCTATACATATGTAAGCAATATAATATTATACAACAGTATTTTCTATTGTCATATTATTTCTAGTGTTGTAAAATTAAGGAGTTTTTTTGTATTTATATATATTATTGTTGCTTGTATTGCTAAATATAATTAATAAGTTCGTTTTGGTTGTATTGCAAAATATAATTAATGAGTTTAGTTTGACTTGTATTACTAAATATAAAGTTGTTAAGTTGTTTTCTTACTGTAAGACATTTTGTTTATATGGTTATATCGATTTACTTTTGCAAATGAAATACGAAACTTTTTTCATAGAAGTAAATTTAATCAATAAAATTTATTATAATTTTATGAGATTATTTTATTATATTATATAATACACATAATGAAATATGTATTTTTCATCTTATGCTTATATACAATATACAGTACAGTTAATAAAAAAATGATTCAGTTATTTTAAAACAAGATAAATTTTTATTTCTTCAATCGCATGCGGCGTGTCGAGAATCATATGTACATACACATGCATGCAAAGGACAGAAATGCTTAACATGAAATTGGCCGCGAATGAGGGCACATTTAAAACGCGTACAACAGTTTAATGCACGTGGCATTCATAACATCATAGGAGACAAGGCCTATCCATGTCTGTCATGGTTAATACCACCATTCATTAATTTAGGCCAACTCACAGAAGTAAGAAGTAATTCAAATTATAGATGAACTATATGTTTCATAGTAGTTAGAAGACTATCTTCTCTTATCCTTTTTCTATGTTTTATAGGATCAAAAAAATTTAACACAGCACTTTCCAGTATGAGGCAAGTTATTGAAAGAGCATTTGCTTTGTTGAAAGGCAGATGGAGACGACTGAAATTTCTGGATATGAACCGTAATGACATGATTCCTTTTGTCATCTTGGCAAGCTGTGTACTACATAATATTTGTCTTGATAATGGATTGGAAGATTATGAAGATTTCATTGATGAAGGTCCTGAGAACAACAATGACGAAGATGATGTCCATTTTCTTAGGAACCCAGTAAACTTTCAAAATGATCCTGAGGGTGTTCTAAAACAATACCTTGTCACTTCACTTCACTGATGAAAAAATTATGTTCATAAAATTATCATTTAACAGAATAATTTTTGTGATTTCACTAACTTCCTTCCATGGATCTGAATTTCCAAAAATACGTCTATCTCCCACTGATCCAGTAAAGTAATATACTATATAAACTGGTATTCTAAGATCTTGTACTCAAGATCGTCTTGAATTAATCTAAAAATACTGTATCGAACATTTCATTGGCTACGAAATATCTATAAATCTTAAGACTTATAATAATCTTGAATATAAATTCTGACTATGAATACCGCCCTTATTTGAAAATAAAAGTCTTTATTTTTTATTATTTGTGTTTATTTAACAAGTACATTTTATTTTATTCATATTTATTTTATAATGTTACGTCCGATTTTGTGGGGACGCGTGTCTCGCTGGGAGACAAGGAAAACGAGACAATAGGTTGGATTGTATTCGTCTATCTCTAATTGTATCCAACAAGAAAAGGAAAGTAATTTAAACGGTTATGTAGAGGGCTTGCCTCTATCGGCCCATTTCTGGGAGTGCCTGCGGGAAGCATCTCGAATTAGCAGTGTTATAAAGCGGGGGAAACAATGCATGCTGTTAGTCATGATGGTGACTAGTGCTAAACTACTATTAATTAATATAAATCCCTTAAATCGGCACTCAGAGAAAGGTAATTGTTTCAACGTCGCGGGGGATGAAGTGAACTGAGACTTCAGACGCTGTCTTTGTGTAGAATGCTCAGATGGATTCTTCGATTATAATAATCGATTTCAGTGCCGTCATCACTGCATTCTTGGCAACTTCTGATTGATATAATTGTAGTAGGGAGACCCGAGAGTGAGTAATTTAACGGCGGTTAACCTCGATCTGAAAATGGAACGAGTAAGTGGCAAACCAAATGTGATTGCGTTAACTACTTCATGAAACCAAAAGAAATAACTAAAGTTACTAGAAATTTGAGAACGTGAGAACGGTAAGTTTTCGCTGTGTGCCAATCTTAGCATGAGATTCCGTCTGTTCGAGGGTACCCTGTGAAATTGCCCCTGGAACGACTGGGAACTGAGGTTGGTTACGACGGAGAAGGTCCCTCTTTCTTTTGCGGGGTTCAGACCAGGTGACTGGTGTTGACGACGTGGAGGAGATCGGTGAGGACTGGCGGCTCAATGCCAGTTCGAGGAGAGGTGGTGGTTTCCCGCCGGAGGAACGCCGTTACGAAGGCGCGCAACCGATGGAGGAGAACCGGAGGAACGCCGATGGAGGCGCGCAACCGGAGGCGGAAAATCGGAGGAACGCCGATGGAGGCGCGCAACCGGAGGCAGAAAACCAGAGGAACGCCGATGAAGGCGCGCAACCGCAGACGGGAGATCGGAGGAACGCCAGTATAAAGGCGCGCAACCGGAGGTGGGATTAAGAAATGAAAAGAGAGAAATAGAAAGAGACAGGAATATATGTAGAGGGAGAGAGAGAGAGAGAGAGAGAGAGAGAGAGAGAGAGAGAGAGAGAGAATTATGTGTGATGAAAATTCTTACGTGTTACTGTCACATAAAAAGACATTTGGATAAAAAC
>NW_011964488.1:0-4487 GCF_000949405.1 Vollenhovia emeryi
ATATATGAAATGACTCGGGAAGACATCCCCAACAACATATTTAAAAATGAAGCAAATCGGAGAGGAGGCCCCTTTTATGCATAATTACCGAAAATAAGTTTCGCAAATGCTATGTAGTTCACGATATCATGTACGTTTAGGATGGCCTCACGTGGAAAGTTTCTGACACCATATACAATTCAAAGAATGTATAAGTGTCTTTGAGTAATAATTTTCGAGAAAAATGATGGAGTCTAAAGCCTGCTACAGACTGCACGCAGCAAGCAGCAAGCGTCGAGCAGCGAGCGCTTGCTGCTTGCTGGTTGTTTCGTGACGGTTCACACTGACCGCACGCTGCCTGACGCTGCCGCACGCGTCGACATAAACATAGCCTATAAAAGCCTTGTATAAAAGCGCGCAATGTACAACGAAATTGAATATTTAGAACGCAGACGGAAGTTAATTATATTAGCAATATTATATATTTGTCGCCAACGAAAAAATCGTCGGAAACAAAGACGATATTGGATTCGGCCTATAATTCGTGAGCGAATTAATCAGGGTGATGGTCATCATCTAATAAATGAGATGCGACTAGTGGATCAAGAAGCACATTTCCAATATTGTCGAATGAGTGTAGCAAAATTTGATAGTTTATTGCAGCGGGTGCAACCATTAATTGAAAAACAGTTTACAAATTTCAGAGAGCCTATATCTGCCAGAGACAGATTGTATGTAACCCTTCGGTGAGTGTTTCTTGTATTATTCTTCAAGAGAAGGAAAAGCCTCGAAAAAGTTTCTTGTATTAATGCAAATAGCATTAGTTTGATATTGGTTTTACTTTTGACTTTTTATTCAAAGCTATTTAGCATCTGGAGATGCAATGAGTTCAATGGCTTATGCCTATCGAATAGGGAGAAGTACAGTTTCACAAATTGTATCAGAAACCTGTGATGCACTGTGGGAAGTGTTACAGGATGAACTGTTGGAGCCTTCAGACGAAAACTGGAAAAGAATAGCTGCTGAATTTAACGACTGTTGGCAGTTCCCTCATTGCATCGGTGCTATCGATGGCAAACATGTGGCGATCAAGGTATGTCAGAAAACAATCCATGAATTGTTAAAAGGCATCTGTGACGCCATTGTAAAAATATAATAGCCGATTTAAAAATATAAATATACTGGATATTTTTTGTTTTAGTGTCCAAGCAATGCTGGCTCAATGTACTACAATTATAAAGGATTTCACAGTATTGTACTGATGGCCATTGCGTCTGCTTCATACCGATTCATGCTCGTCGATATTGGTGCTCAAGGTCGCCATAGTGATGGTGGAGTTTTTTTAAACTCTGTAATGGGCCAAAAATTTCACCAAGAACAACTAAATATTCCATTGCCATCGCCACTTCATATTAATGGACCATCTCTTCCATATATGATCGTGGCTGATGAAGCATTTCAGTTAAATAAATTTACATTAAGACCCTATCCAGGAAGAAGTATAACTGAAGAACAAAGAATATTTAACTATCGTCTAAGTCGAGCGAGAAGAGTTGTTGAGAATGCCTTTGGAATCATGGTTGCACGATTTCGCATATTTTAAGGACCAATAACAGCATCTCTTGAAACGGCCGAAAAAATAGTAAAAGCAGCTGTAGTACTCCACAACTTTTTATTGCCGGAGCCAGCATACTGTCCTCCATTATTTGGGGATTCTGTAGCCCGCAATGGTGACATCGTTGAAGGACAATGGCGACAAATGGACTTGGATAATACAGCCTTTCATAGAGTTGGGCGTGCTGGAGGTCAAGCGCATTCTCGCTACGCTGCCGAGAGGCGAAATGAATTTAAAGACTATTTTTTAAACGAAGGTACCGTTCCTTGGCAGTGGGATCTCAGGCACGCGTTGCAATAAATTATCACATTTTGCTACACTTATTCGACAATTTTGGAAGTGTGCTTCTTGATCCACTAGTCGTATCTCATTTATTAGATGATGGTCATCACCTTGATAATTCGCTCACGAATTATAGGTCGAACCCGATATCGTCTTTGTTTCCGACAATTTTTTCTTGCACTATAAGATACCTAAATATTTATAAATTGAGTCAATCTTCTAGGTCTAGTAAGATATTGTACGCATATTTTATATGGTTCTTTTAAAATATATATTTTATTGAAGCAATGGTATAAAATATTAGGAACATGTTTTATTTCTTTTGTCCTGATAATAAGGTGGTCTCATCTCATGGATTGTCTGTAAACAATTTAAAAAGAAAACAAAATATTGTATAATATACCATTTTAGATTGTAACAACAGGAGAATTCATCTTTTTCCCTCCACACTGGAAGGAGAAAGATAAACTTTGAACTAGTGCAGCCAGTTCAGCTATAAATAATAGACCTAAAATGTTCATTGATGTAGTACTGTCATTTAAGGGTCAGAGTACAAAGCAACGTAATAGCTTACGACAAAGATTTTAAGTCTGTTGATTGGCTGCAAGAAATTGAAGTTCTCTAATCTCTCTATCCTATATCCGATTAACAGGCTTAAAATCTTTGCTGTACGAGACATGAAATATCAGCCTAATACTTCAGAATTTTATAAAGTATCCGACCACATTATGCATAATAGTATGCACAAAAAGCTACAATAATAAAAGAATCCTTCATTCACATAGTATGTAATTATGTACAAATTGTCATGAAAAAATCATATATTTATTTATAGAGAATATCTTGAAATTAACTGACTGGAAAGAAAATATCTGAAATGTACAATTTTTTTCGCGCAAAACAAACTGATCGAATATTATCATAAAATATTAGTAATACTCTTCATCGTACTCCTCTTGTTGTTGCAATTCGGTCTTGATCAACTCATTCATAATAGTATGAGAAAGATATTTGTATAGTCGGGGTTCAAGTTTCCTCAAACGTGTTGCCAAGAACGAACAGAAGGAGTCAATATCATCTTGAGGAGGAGGAGGTGGCCGATTAAGTGCTTCCAGTAAGTTGCTTTCAAAGCCTGTGTCAATTGAACTGGCACTATTTAGTCTGCGTTTTTTTGTTTTACCTACGGATAAAAAAATAATATAAAATTTGTAACTATAAATCTAATATCATTGTAAGAATGTAATGACGGTACCAAATCTTTCAGTGGTGGTAGGCGACGGTGTAGAAAATCTTGAAAAATTTTCATTGGCTGGAAAAATAGGTGATGATGCTCTTGACCCAGTTACATTTTCATTTGCTGCAGAGATAGAAGGTGATGATGTTCTTGAAATATTTAAATTTTCATTGGCTGCAGAAAAAGAAGGTAATGATGTTTTTGAACCACTTCCAAAAAGTAAGCTCTTGTTAGTGGTAGTCCTGTAAAATAAAGAAGAAACATAACAAGCTGTACATTTAATAAAACAGAAAACCCAGAATAATATAGTTATTACTTTCTGTAGCCAATCATTGGTTTCAAAAATTCAAGGCATTTGAAAAACTGCCATTTTTCCTCAGGTGGCACAGCAGATGTACCACTGCCTGATGGCACATATGCTTTTTGTTCCGCCAATTTTCGCGCATACCTATCGCGCAATGTTTTCCACCGTTTTTTTGCACGTTCAGGTTCGATATCTATATTGGAAAAAGTGTTACTAAATTTCATTACAAAGCAACGATACATAAGATTGATAATATACGCACTAAGAGCCTCAGCAACAGCAGCCCATGCTTTTGACTGTGACACTGGTCCTCGAAGTTTAACATCACAGGTAATATCCCATAGCTCACGTCTCCTATGTACTTCGCTAATGAGCAATTCTTCCAAACTATACTCATTGTCTGGATCCAAGTCGTCATTATCGCCTATAAATCCACAGTCACGACAAAATTCATCTGGCATTTCCTTGCCGCAGCTTCCACATAGCTGAAACGGAATAAATAAAACATTTCAAGTGCATGATCAATAATGTGCACATTATTCACATGATTTTATTCTTGATTTTGCCGAGAATTAAAATATTAAAAATTAGACAAGTGACAGTTCGTTATAATTTGATATAACACGTAATTCTTTAAAAATAATTATTTTATATTTATTATTGAATTCTTGAATGTCTATTGTTGCATGTGAACTATGTTACTTACGAAATATTCTCGTTCTTCTTCCATTATAATATTTTACACAAGTTCAGAAGAGACGCCGACCAGAAGGTTCACCAAGAGACGCCGACAAGAACATGAAGGTTAACTTAGGTCAGCTTGAGTTAGATACTTTCTCCGCTGCTTCGCTGCTCGCCCAAAATCCAACACTGTTGAATTTTACGGAAGCGTCAGCAGTGGCGTAGAAAATATCTCTTCGTTGATTGGCTGCTGCTCGACGCTTGCTGCTTGCTGCGTGCAGTCTGTAGCAGGCTTAAATCTTATATCTTTAACGAACCAGTTGCAAGTGTCTTTAGCACGGCGCGCTGCGCGCGCCCCACCCCCTCCCACTCTCCCCCTCTCGCCCCTTCCA
>NW_011964489.1:0-4488 GCF_000949405.1 Vollenhovia emeryi
TGGAGCTGGCCATTTTCAATACGGTAGTCTGGATTTAACTCCGGTGCTCTTCTACCTCTTGGTACTTTCGACTGTACCAGTCGGACATCGGTACTCCCGTTGCACAGATTTCGAGCGGCTGTCTGGATAGCGTGTCGGCGAGCAGGTTATCGGAGCCTCTTCGGTACTGAATCTCGAAGTCGTACTGCCCTAATTCAAGCGCCCAACGGGCCAGTCGTCCCGTAGGACTCTCTATGGTATTTAACCATTTTAACGAGTGGTGGTCCGTCAGGACGACAAAGTGATACCCCTCTAGATAGTCACGGAATTTCCAGATGCCCCACTTGATTGCAAGGCATTCTAGTTCGGTTGCCGAGTAATTTTTCTCGGCACTGGTGAGTGTTCGGCTGGCATATCCGATCACTCTTTCGGATCCGTGTATCTGCTGGGTGAGTGCTGCGCCTAGCCCTTCTTGGCTGGCATCGGTCTGGAGGACGAATGTTTGGCTCCAATCTGGACAGGATAATATTGGAGCATTCGTCAGTAGCTTTTTCACTTCGTCAAAGGCTGCTTGTTGCGTTTCGGACCATTCCCACTTTGCTCGCTTGCGCAGGAGGCGGTGTAACGGGGCAGCGACACTGGACACGTCTTTCAGAAACTGTCGGTACCAGGATATTAATCCCATGAAGCGCTGGATCTCCTTAACGTTCCTGGGCGGCGTGAGATTTAATACGGCGGCGGTCTTGTCCGGATCGGCATGCAAGCCGTTATGATCAACAACGTGTCCGAGGTATTTTAATCTTGATCGTGCGTATTGACACTTTTCAGGATTCGGCTTGAGCTTGGCGTTTCTTAGTCGCTCGAAGACGATTTTCAGCGTTTCGAGGTGCTCGTCGAACGTCTTCGATATTATGACGATGTCATCTAAATAGGCGAAGGCGTTTGGGAGCAGTTCCGGCGTAATCACCTGGTCCAATAACCGCTGGAATGTAGCAGGTGCGGAATGTAAGCCAAAAGGCATTACGTTAAACTCAAATAAACCTTTCCCCGCGACGGTAAAGGCGGTCAAAGGTTTACTTTCTGGTGTCAGGGGTACTTGCCAATACCCATTCTTTAAGTCGATTGTCGACAAGTATCTAGCCCCTCGTAGCTTATCCAATGTCGCGTTGATTTGCGGCAATGGGTTAGCATCCTTCCGGGTGACTTTATTCAATTTCCTATAGTCTATACATAGACGCGGTCTGCCGTCTTTTTTCTGCACGACGACAATAGGAGAGCTCCAGGGACTGGTCGAAGATCTTATCACTCCTTCTTTAAGCATCTTCTCTACTTCTTCCTCGATAATCTTCTGCATCGCCGGGTTTCTCGGTCTATATCGCTGTTTGATAGGCGATGGATCGTCCAACTTGATTTCGTGTTGGATGAGGGGAGTGCTTCCCTGGATGTCCCCGAATCTCTCCATCTCGGCTTTCTTCGCTGCAGTATGAATTCACGGACCCCGTATCAATGAGCGCGGTGCATTTACTTTTCCCGATCTTCACAGTTAAGAATGGTCGGTTTTCCCCGGTCGTTATTAGTTTGATGTGGGCCGGTCCTGACTTGCTAAGTCGCCGGCCCCCTTTGCGTTTCCCGGCTTCTGACACTGGCACTCCTTCGTCAGTCTGCCGTCGGTGCCACAATAGGAGCAGAATTTTTTAACGGGGTTCTGGCATCGGAAGCGGCTGTGGCCTCTTTGTTTGCACCTCCAACAGCAAGTGTTTCGTATGCTGTGGCTAATGATGTTCGCGGCTGTGGCACAGACTTCCTGATTTCTGGCTTACTTCGGGGCTTCTCGCTCTCCAGCTGCCGTTTGGTCTCTTCCAATTCTTCAATCTTTTGGATCAATCCGGTTACAGTTTGAACCGTTGATCTGGGGATGTACATGCGGTATTCTGCTCGCACATTATAATAAATTGTGTCGAGCTGTTGGTCAGGAGTGTATTCCCCCCGGCGGCGGATAAGAGTCATGATGGCGGTCGTGAAGGCCCGAATTTTCTCGCCCATGCCCTGCTTACGGTCGTTAATTTGCCGGTCCAAGTGGCGTAATTCGCCTGGAGACAAATAGAAATCTCGAAGGCCGGCTTTCAGTTCCTTGAGCGTGGGGTAGTCCGTCTGAAAGTTCCGGAACCACAACTGTGCTTCGCCACGAAGTAGTTCTGGGAACCCTTTCAATAATTGTTCGTCTGTTAGGGCGTAAGCACGTTGTAACTCTTCTATCCTTTCCAGGAAGGTATATAGGTCCCGCCCGTCAAAATGACAGTTCCATTTCCGCATTTGCTCAAGGATCTTTGTCTCGTTTGGTCTGGTATCGTCATTCGCCGGGGTGGAATGTCGGATACGTCTGAGTTGGTCCAACTCGACTTGTATTTGTTGCGCTTGCCGGAGTTGGTTCAGCTCGGTTTGCATTCTTTCCATGTCACGGGTTCGGTCTAATTCCTCATTATAACCAGGGCCATCCTCTGGTTTGTCTTGGTATTCCTCCGGGTGCGATCGAATGTAAGCCACCAATCTCTGTCGTAGAGTGGCCAGATGTCCTTCGGAATCCACTTCTTTCTCGATTAGTACGAGCTGCACACGATCCTTCGATAGGGCATATACCCATGATACTCGCGGCGCGGTCGCCATTATGCTTATCGGGGGAAAACTCTATTCGCGGTTCCTCAACGGTACTTCCACGCGGGTTTCGGATTCTACCTAGCTGTGACAGACTTATCCTCCCTCCAAGCGATCTATCTATAGAAACTTTATACAATTCTTACACAGCAGGTCCCTGTTCGGGCGCCATGTAACGATTATAGCCCGCCTTCTCTCCCCGGTTCTGGTCTCCGGATTTCGGACGGGATTCCGAAATCCGTTTATGCTTCGCGGAACTTAATCAGACGCGCGGTTCTGACTAATCGGTCGGAAGAGCTAGCGTTCTTTCGGTCGGTGTTTGACGTGCTGTGTATCGGAAAAAAGGGATCCTCCGTTCCTCCTATTTGCCGAATATGCTCAGCTCCAGGGCCGTCGGGAGGAAAGGAGGACAAGATCTTAATTACTCAGTAGAATCAATCGCTTGGGAGGATCGGAAATAAATCGGACAGGTGTTTAAAGGTAAAATTGACATGAACGAGGTTTATTCAGGAACGAATACAAGGGATCTCGTGGTGATTACAATGGGTCCGCCCTAGAGTAAAAATATAAAGGAAAAGGATTAATATTACAACGAGTCCGCCCTGTGGTTAAATACAGAGGAAAAAACAGGATATGATTAGTCGGAATCAACTCGCAGTACGGAAAATAATGATTACAATACGGATTTCTAACGAGGTACGGAAAGTACGTAATCAGTACGGAAAACAATGAGTACAATACGGATTATTAACGGAGTACGGAAATAATGAGTACAATACGGATTTAATCGGAGTACGGAAATACTGGTAATACTGGAAACAGTCAGGCAGGATGACTGCACGGACCCCTCAGGTCTGCAAGGGAAGAAATAATAAGGGGATTAATACTACGGAGCTTACTATTAGAGCTAATGGAAACTATTCTTCCCACCCGAATATTACCCCCCTGAGTTCTATACCGGTCAGGAATCAGGAAAAGGAATCTGGTCAGGACAGGATCACGCCCGAGCGGCGCCTCGTGATGCGTGAATTTTTCAGTAGTGATTGTACACCGAGGAGCACCCCGTTAGGTGTACGCTACTGCGGAGAGTACTCCGCCCCGCGAATCACGGCGGTACCCGTGCCTTCGGGGGGAACGGAGTCAGGACGGAAACAGGAGACCGGTGCGGGGAAATTGTAGCATGTGTACGCCGAGGAGCACCCCGTTAGGCGTACGCTACTGAGGGACGGGGCCCACAATGGAGTAGAGCCTCCACTGTGTGCTCCGGTTCGGTATATAGCCGGAGACAGGAGCACCCATTCAACTCCGGCTTATACCTGCAGCGGAGGTACCCGCTGCCCGGTGCTGACGGTCGGAGCACCAAGCGTCAACTGAGTTAAAGCGCCTGCTCCGGAGGGGCTTTTATACCCCCCGGACGGAGGCGCGCGGGGTGAGGCGGCGGGGGCGGGCGCGACGTTGCCGGCTGCCGTCGACGCGTGGCAACCGCGCGTTATCGATTTTTCGCCGGCTGGCTCTATTGCCTTCTCTCTCGCTCTAGGAATTCGGGTTTTTTCTACCGGCCGCGCCTCCCCGGTCGCCCTCGTTACATTCGTATTCCGACAACGGATACTGTTTTCTCGTCGTATACACGTTCATACTACCGTCAGTTTCACTGTCTCCGACTGTTAACTGACGATTGTATACGTTTCACGATAGGCGAAGCCTAACTTCGCCATTTCGGTAGATATTCGTATTCCGACAACGGATACTGTTTTCTCGTCGTATACACGTTCGTACTACCGTCAGTCTCACTGTCTCCGACTGTATCGCGATAGGCGCAGGCTAACTTCGCCATTTCGGTAGATATTCGTATTCTGT
>NW_011964490.1:0-4490 GCF_000949405.1 Vollenhovia emeryi
AATTTGAGGTATCTTTGAAGCACATATTGTACTTCGTTGTAATTTTCTTGAACAGAGAAAAGATGCGATAGATACATACGTTTCTGCGATTACAATTATTGTGCTTACAATTTTTGAGAAAAAAAGTAATTTTATAGGAGACTACTTTAAAAGTTGATCAATTTTCGACTAATATAAAGACTTTTACTTTCTCGCGTTTGTTAGTTCTGTTAAAGTCTCTCTTTAATGTGCATTAAAGATGTTTACATTTTACCTAGTACGTTCTAACGGTATTTTATATTTTTTTAAATGTAATTTTGCGTACGTGTATTACGGAATACGCGCACCATGCAAATACCTAAACACAATCAGAATCCAGTTGAACAACTACAGATGTACAATTTTACAGACGTGACTTTCCATAAGCGTTTCAACAATGTTTGCAATATTCTAAGTCTATTTTGCATTGCATTATTTCTGTTTTTTTCCATATATTAACGAGTCTTTCGTAGCTATTCAGTTCAAAGTATGTACTTCTACATTATTTTAATAATCTTTTCTTGACAATTGTATTTGTACATATTTGGCAAGCTTTTGAAACACTGGAAATCAACTACATGTGTTACACAACAAGTCGGGTATAATACGTGATTGTTTTCCATAGGTTGTACTGCAAAAATAGCTAGCAGATTCCCCTACAGACATGATATTGGTGGATTGGTCTAATTCAATGTACTAACAACAATCCAATCTTGATCTTTGTTAATTGGGGAATCGTATTTGCCAGCGCTAAGTTTCGAGTAATATGGCACAATATTTTAACGTTGCGACCAATGCCAGTGGTACTTTCACATTAGAAGAAGTACCAGGAATCTGTACCGACGAGTAACGAATTCAGTTAGTTGTTGGAGACGTTAATAATAGCAGTAATGGTTCACAACGGCTTGTGACTTACGCTACTGCACAAAACAGGCAGGCAATATTCTCCCCGCAAACTATTAATTTAGGGAATCAGATATCTGCAGCGCGATTGGAACAAGGGTAACTTACTACAGCATGTATTTTCAATTGCTCGAATTGCATTGGGATAGTAGAGCAGCTTTAAGCTTTTGATATTTTACGAGAAGTGTACAGAACTCGAGATTTAATTTATTTTTGTTTTGTTTTGTAATTTCAATAACTCCCAAAAGTAATACATGGGGCATTGATACAATACTGGTTGTACGAGATATACTTTAATGGTTCTGAAATATATTATAGATATCTTAATGTGTGGAATGCATATCTTGACACTTTACATACCGTACAATGGGCCATACATTTTGAGATTACGTTGTTCCGATTTCTGAAATGTATAGTAACTATGGATATTATTAGAGAGAACGCATTTAAGATTTTTGATGAAAATTTTGCACACATTGACGTGTTGAATTTTAACTCTTTTTTTTTTACACGATCGTGTAACATGGAACATTTTTGTAACAGGTGCTTCTTAAAGTAGTCTTCTATCATACTATTGAACAACCGCATATATTGTATATGTGTAATTGAATTTTAAATATGATTTTTGGTTAAAATAGTGAAATATGTCTCTAAGTATCTATATTTTGCACATTTTATAGACATAAACAAAAAGGTATATTTTTTTAATGTATAGCAGTATATGTTAACTCTAATTACATGGAATTCTATTTTACGTAATACAATTTTTTGTATAAATATTTAAAGCAGTGGAGTTGCATTTGCAGTATAACAAGACATGTTGCAAAAATATAGAGTAATTAAGAACACTGTAAATTCTTCTTTTTGAATTTTTTTTCATTATAGTTGTTATATTTGTCTCATCTAACATTTGTGATACACACACATTTACGTTTACTGTCGATTTTTATGAGGATATTTGTTTCGTTTGTTAGAAAGAAAAGTGAATGTTTTACCTTTTATACAGGAGAGTTTTCTCTTGCACGTATGTACCTCAAAGAAAATATTAGCAAAATAGTCATAAGCCTGCGTACTAATTTATTGATTATGGTGTGTAGTGTATGTATGTATGCGTATAAAAAAATTGTATTTTAAGCTAAAGCGCACATATCAAATTTAATAAGTCATAATGATTTCAAAGTGAATATATATTTATGATAGAAGCAATCAAAAGCCATGATAAAAAATTTTTAATGATAAATAGAAAATTGTGTATAATATATTTGGTACAATCGATCCTTAACATGTGTGGCCTATAAGCGAGTTTTTTTGCACCAATGATTATTCCGTTCAAAAAGTTTCTCAACTTACCAAGTATATTGTATCAGTTTTTAATCTGTCAATACTCTTTCTTTCTGGAAACTTGGAATCTAAGGAAACGTAGGAGTAGCAATGTTAAAATTATTATAATCTGATTTAAGAAATGCAACCAAAATATATAAGTTTAACAATAAGTCCTATTTTGAAAATATAAATAGAATTTCTTTTCTTTACTTAAAGCGAAGCTTTTGTCAAATAATCGTTTACCATTATAAAGTTGTATCTCGCATCCAGGTAGCAAACTTTTGTTCCAATATATTCTGTTTTTCTCATTAGTTTCATCTAATCGCTCATCATAAACAGCATTCCGTAGAATAAAATAGTACATTTGTTTTATCAACATACAGTGACTCGCAAAACTGATCAAACCGTACTATTATTTCGAAATTTCTTTTGAAAATTTGTGAAAGGTATCAGCAGTAAGATGGTAGACATTTGTTTTTACATTATGCCAATATTGAAAAGTTGATTTCATTGCTTTGTTTGAGTCAGATAATCATAGACTATAGACAATTGTGTAGTACATTGACATTTTCACGAGTCACCGTGTCCATAATATCCCTGTTAAAGTCTTACATGTTTAACTAAAATAAGATGTATTACACTTGTATAATTATGATTATAATAGTGTTTATTGCGTTTCAGGCGAAATGTTTTTATAATCGAAACAAATGATATAACTGGAGCCCAGGACATTTTACCAACTGCGGTAAATGCACATATGTTAATAAAAATATTGTGAGCATTGAAAGTGATACAGGTAAGTAAACATTTGCTATATTAATGCTTTACAAAATCTGCTGAGCTATTTAATATTTATATTTCAATGTACATTGGTAGTTTTCTTATCTGCAATACTGCAACCAAGTAATTCTTTTCAGGTGTTAAGGCACAATGTAAAAATGAAGGACAACAAATGCAGCTTATGAAAATACAAAACGCCAATACTATAGTAACAAAGCAAAATACGTTGTTACAAGAAAGAAATCAGACTGCCATTTTTACTAGAAGTAATATACAAAATAACATCACATCAGGAGTGAGTTGCTACATCTTAATTACAACGAAGTCTAAACAAAGAAGTTAAATTTTTTAGGATCTAACAATTATTTTTACCTTTTAGTCGCCTCTTTATGTAAATTCTGGATCATTCAATCCAGGTCAGACGGAGAGAAGAATATTTAAATCATGCCCCAATAAAAATCGACAGGTGACAAACAACATAGTAGGCATAGTGTCTCCAAGTACTCCAGATGTAATAAACGTAGTGACAATGGAAAATCGAATTCAAAACTCTAATGCGACGACTCCCAAATCTACACTATCCGTTTGTAAGACTATCAATTCGCAGAGACAGAATGTGACTGTACGTCCTGTTCGTACTTCTAATCCAAATATGTCGCAAGTGCGATCTGTATCAGTAGTTTCTCCTGAAATTTCTAAAACACTAACAAAAGCGCAGCCTCCGGATATGGAGCATTTAAATAAGCAAATTAAGCAAGCCAAATTCAAACAATTAAACGTACAGAAACAGCATATTGAGAAGTCAAGGTTTCAGCAAAATAACACGCAACGACAACACTCTAACACTTTGCAACCTGTTCAACCCCCGTTGAACACTCCTATACGTCGTATCGTAAATTCTGCGCCACAAAGAACGCAGCAGATTCCGATGTCGCCACAACAAGTACAGAAACCACCTATGGCAACGTCAACCCCTTCGTCAGCTGAACATAATACGCGCGATGGTATGGACAGTATGGAAGTGGATTCTATTGAACATGCTGTGGAGAAAGGGCATGTAACGCAACAATCTTCTCCGCCGCGATTGGAGCATGAGAACAGTGCAAGTGAAAGCATTGCTTATCTCCAAAAAACTATTAGCGACCCAGCAAATGCCATAGTTCAGCATCAGATTCAAGGAAATACCGCTAAAATGTTAGTGATATTAGCCACGGGAGAACAGAAACTAATTACGTTCGACATACCGAACGAGGACTGCACTGTACACGACCTATTGGACCAGGTACATGCAATCTTGGGCAAGATATGTTTCTACAAAGATTTGTAGAAAAAATTGTAGAATGGTGGACAAATTGTTGTGTAGTTGGGAGAATTTCAGAGAAGTTTGTAAGATATTTTCAAATATTAGGGATATCTACCTCAACGTCAACGCTTATTCAAATTTATAAACTTCCTTATGCAATCAA
>NW_011964491.1:0-4490 GCF_000949405.1 Vollenhovia emeryi
TAGAGTCACATAGTAGCGACGAAGAAGACCAGACCAAAAAGGTTAAGAAAAATGCCGCCGCCTATCGTGTGACTCACGTCAAGGCACACCGTAAGGCCGATGCTGGCCTGGATTTAATCTCTCTGCCCACTCAGGAAGCCAAGAAAGGGAAGATAGAATTTCTTTTCGACACCGGAGCTACCGTTTCTCTAATTAAATTGAAGGTATTAAAAGACGAAGCCGAAATTTACGAGGAACAAGTAAAACTACTCGGAATAACCGGACATTCCATTGTCACCCTCGGGAAGACGTACCTGAGAATTAAACTGTCCGACGGAGAAATCAAACACCCTGTATACGTTGTAAAAGACGACGTTCCGATAAATTATGACGGGATACTAGGTGTTCGAGATCGAACGTTCGGCTCGATCTCTCCTTCTGGAATCTTCGCGCTAGAGGAAGATTCTAGAAAGCAGTTATAAGTATTATTACAATAGGGGGTCTCCTTGGATGGTTGTCGCAATGTCACGAGCGGTATAAGGAGATCCCCTTGAGTGAATATTGTCGAGCGAGAACGATCGCCTCGCTTAGCGAGTCAATATTCCTCTTGTCTCCGAGTTTTTCTAAACGCGTGAGACTGTACGGACGAAAATAAACCGTCGACTTTCGACGCGACCGGGCCGTCAGCTGAGCCGCGTGTTTCGAAGGCAAGCGGTAGACACCAAAACAGCTGATTGCCCGGTCGAGCGGTCGCCGACCCGAAAACTGTCTCGCTCATTGGCCAACCCCCCCGCGGTTGGGCTTAAGATTTCCGTAATTTCGGGGAATCGCGGAGTGTATATAAGCCCCCGAATTTGCGCGGGCGGCGCACTCGATCAGAAGTTTTCCGGAGACAGTGTGTAATCTCGAAAGCCTGAAAGTTGATTGCTCGTCATCTTTACCAGGCGCGAGCGATTCGAAGCTAGTTCGGTCGCGATTGTGTGCCGAGGCATTTAAACCTCTTCCGACGAAACGCGTTACGCGAAACACGTTGTGAAGAAGTGCACGTGACGCGGTTTTTCTGTAGCCGCTCGCGAACGCGCCGGTTTCTTGCTGCTATAGCATTCCGCCGCGTAATCTCTGTATATTTGTACATTCATTTTATTAAACGGACTTAAACCAAATTCCGCCTTTCTCTGCATTGCTCTAACACTAGGAATAGATTTCATCCGAAAAAGTGGAGCCATTTGCGACAACAACGCGAGAAGAGGTGATATCCAAAGGACCACCTTTAAGCTATATCCGTACAAGTGCATCGTATTACAGCCACGGAGCGAAACGATAGTGCACGTCACGACAGATCGAAATTCGACCGGCGTAACGCGACGAGACGAGACCGCGAGACCGCGCCCGGCGTTTTTCTTGGAAATTATCTAGTAGAACCCAAAAACTTTAGCTGCCCAATAAGCATCATAAATATGAATGAGAAAGAGGTAAAAATACAACTACCACTAGTGATCGTAGACAACATAGTGGATAGTCCACGCGATGACGTAAACGTTGAATGCGTATCCGCTATAACTGAGGAACATAGGGAAGACAAGATTTCCCTCCCACGCGAAGACCGCATAACTAAGTTACTACGCCTAAAACATTTAAATAAAGAGGAAAAAGAAACCTTGACAAAAATATGCGAGAGTACGCAGATATCTTCCACCTAGAGGGAGATACGCTGACGCACACAACTCGCGTAGAGCATGAGATAATAACACAAGTAAACTCGCCAAGCATAAACGTGAGACCTTACCGACTCCCAGAAAAGCATAAGGCCGAAGTAAATCGCCAGATCACGGAGATGATGCAACAAGAAATCATCCAACCGAGTACGAGCCAATGGAACGCACCCCTCTTGGTAGTACCGAAGAAGGCAGACGCTTCCGGAAAACCGAAATTGCGAATTGTAATAGATTTCCGTAAATTAAACGACCTAACGATAGGAGATTCCTTTCCTCTTCCGAATATCACGGACATACTAGTCCAACTAGGCAATGCGAAATATTTCTCCACCCTAGACTTAGCGTCAGGCTATCATCAAATACCCATGGCCGAACAGGATAAATGCAAGACCGCATTTTCCACACCGTATGGACACTACGAATTTAACCGCATGCCATTCGGATTAAAGAATGCACCCGCAACTTTCCAACGCTTAATGAATAATATTCTGATGGGGTTACAAGGATTAAAATGCTAAGTCTACCTCGACGACATAGTGATCTACGGCCTAAGTCTACAAGAGCACAAAAAAAGACTCGTGCAAGAATTCAATCGCTTACGCGAAAGTAACTTGAAACTGCAACCTGACAAGTGTGAGTTCCTCCGCAAGGAAGTGATATACTTAGGGCATATTATCACTAAGGACGGGATCTCGCCCGACCCATCAAAATTAGACGCAGTAAAATCTTTCCCAGCACCCAACAAAGTTAAGGATATTCAATCCTTTATAGGCCTAGCGGGATACTACAGAAAATTCATAAAAGACTTCTCCAAAATTGCCAAACCTCTGACTAAACTAACAAAGAAAGGAGAAAAGTTTGAGTGGACGACCGCAAAATGCATTTGATAGCCTAAAATTCGCGCTGACAACAGCCCCAGTATTAAAGTACCCGGACTTCAGTAGCGAGTTCATCGGCACGACCGACGCGTCAGATTACGCCATCGGAGCAATTCTATCCCAAGGCACGGTAGGTCAAGACCGACCCATCGCATACGCCAGCCGCGTATTATCGCGAGCCGAGCAAAATTACAACACTACCGAAAAGGAATTACTAGCCATCGTATGGGCAGTCAAACATTTCCGCCCATACGTGTATGGCACAAAGTTTAAAATAATTACGGACCATAAGCCACTGATATGGCTATTTAACGTAACCGACCCCGGTTCACGATTGATTCGATGGAGACTCAAACTGGAGGAATACGATTACGAAATAGTCCACAAGGCTGGAAAGAGCAATGTAAACGCCGACGCATTGAGCCGCTATCCCGCGGAAAACAAAAACTGATTCACCATATCGAAACAGGAGAAGAAGAAAGAGGAGAGCAGAAAGAATACTCCGCGGAAAAAAGGAGCAGATACTATATGAGTATCACGACGCTCCGTTAGGCGGTCACCAGGGAGTCGCGCGAACACTACACCGCATCAGATTACGACACCACTGGCACGGTCTAAATAAAGACGTCGAGAGTTATATTGCGAAATGCGAATTCTGCCAGAAAAACAAA
Source organism: Vollenhovia emeryi (assembly GCF_000949405.1). NCBI lineage: Eukaryota > Metazoa > Arthropoda > Insecta > Hymenoptera > Formicidae > Vollenhovia > Vollenhovia emeryi. The sequence goes on from NW_011964491.1 coordinate 3,244, forward strand.
TTAAGACAGAAAACTAAAATGCCGCTAGTTATCACAGACACCCCTACGAAGCCCTTCGAGAAATGCGCCCTAGATATAGTAGGACCCCTTACAATAACAACCACGGGAAACAAGTACGCCTTGACTTTTCAAGATAATCTAACTAAATTCAGCAAGGCAATACCACTCGAGAATCAAGAAGCAAACACGGTAGCGAAGGCACGAAAATAATCCTCGAACATGGAATACCGGAAAAAGTATTAACGGACCAGGGGCCTTATTCTCGAAAAATATCGCATGCGATATTTTATGAATGTCACCAGAATATTATACTTAATATTCTAGTGATATTCATGAAATATCGCATGCGATATTTTTCGAGAATAATGGCTCAGGGCACTAATTTCACGAGCGAAATCTTTAAGAATACGTGCAAATTACTAAAAATCCACAAAATACAAACGACAGCGTATCACCCAGAGAGCAACGAGGCTCTCGAACGATCGCACAGAACACTAGCCGAATACCTACGGCATTATATAAATACAGACCAGACAGATTGGGACGAATGGCTCCCATACGCCATGTTCACATACAACACTACTCCCCATACAGTGACAGGGCTCACACCTTTCGAACTAATGTACGACCACCAAGCCGTACTGCCTACAGCACTAACAAAACCATCTCGACCAACGTATACGTACGATAATTACGCGGAAGAGCTACGCGAAGGGATTCGCGCCGCGAACGAAGTAGCAAGAGAAAATACAAAGGTAGGCAAAGAAAAAGCAAAGACGCAGTACGACAAGAAGACGAAGGAACAAACATTCAAAGCGGGAGATAAGGTGTTAGTTAAGGACGAAACAGAGCGAAGAGGCCGATCCAAAAAACTGGAACCCCAATGGATCGGACCATACACAGTTATGGAGAAACACAACGAAGTAAATTATTCCGTGAAGATGGGACGTAGGACAATTCGCGTACACGCGAACAGACTTAAACCATTTATAGACAACTAAGACAGACAAACTAAACAAACACTCACCTACTCCCAACGTTTATAGAATTCCTGATCTTCTTCAACAACCAAAACCTCATCCTCCGACGAAGAAGACGTTTCACCCTCTTCCACCACCTCAACCTCATCATCCAGCGGAGCAGGACCCAGCGAGAGAGGCGGCAGGGGGAAAATCTCTAAACTCCCCGGGGAGACAGAGATGACTTCCGACGATTCCGAAGATAGGGACAAGTCACTAACAACGAAT
>NW_011964492.1:0-4490 GCF_000949405.1 Vollenhovia emeryi
TTCAGTATAATAAACGATAAATGTTGCTAAATAATTAAAGTTATTCAAATTAGAAAAAATTCTACATATTTATGTATACTAACAAGCATTTTCTTTGGCATGTACGCCAGCGTCCATTTTTTTAAAAACTCTATTCTCAACCCAATGGTTGGAATCATTTCTTTTATGAGTTCAGGAGTAAGATCGGACAGATTATCATTATTAATGTCATTTTCTAAAAAAAGGAAAACATTTTAATAAGAAACTGAACAAAACTCGTATTTAAGTAATAGCAATAAGGTAAAAGGGCCAATCATATAACGAGCACCAAGATTATTAAATAAATAGATAATATCATTAGCAAGTCAATATACAATAAAATTTAAAAGAAAACTAACATTAGTGAGTCAGTGTACATAAGATTGAAAAGAAAAAAGAAAATGATATTAGGTTGGTAGGAAAATAATGTCGGTTTTCAGTCAGTCAAACAATATATAAAACCGACATTATTTTCCTACCAACCTAATATATTTTACCATAAATAGCAACTGAAATTGAAATAAAAAGCGAACTCAAACAAAAACTTAATTCACGAAATGAAATTGCTGGAAAATAGTTTTGCTCAAAAAACGAAGCTTTTCAAATATTTGTAAAATATTTTGTCAACCTTTTACACTTATTTTGTCAAATCAACTAAATCTTTCGTCACCTTTCAGATTACAATTGATTGTTTATAAGAAACCATATAAGAACAAGAAAATGAAAAATATTTATCTGACAATGAAATGTACTTCCATTGCTACGTATATATTGTAGATATGTGATATGTGACTATCAATAAATACTGTATACTGTATTTTTCAAATACGCATCAAACATTTTTGTAGATTTTTCGAAGGGGAAACCGCTGAGGGCATTGTGGTGTACAGATTTGCGGCATTACCGGGCATTACTAGGGCATTTTTGGGGCATTACGTCTTGCTGAGGCATTATAAAGATAAAATAAGATAAAATAAGATACAATAAGATAAAATAAGATAAAACATGATAAATAAGATAAAAGAAGATAATAAGATAAAGTAATGCCCACTGGGTGGCATTAGTGGGCATTGGTGTACAAGATTTTGGTCAGCGGTTTCCCCCTCGAGATTTTTATACACGAACATTTTTATACATGTACAGCACGGAAATTATTTTATAGATGGTTGCCGATACCGACCAAAGAGTTATAAAACAAAAACGGATAACCATTCTTTGCAACTTCTGTTTGTGTCCATACATAAACAATGTATTGGATCAGAGCCAGGCAAAAAAACATTCTTCGGCTACTATTCAGGCAGGCTTCATCTCACGCTAGTCCCCTTACCTCGCCGTCCCGCAAGAAGTCAACAAGCCGGTCAAGAGACTGAAGCGCGGACGACTCGCCGCCAATTGTTTTCTTACATTTTTTAGGAACTCGCGCGGAACAGCGAAGTATGGAAAATAACGCGAGTCTGTTGACCCAAGGCCGAGGAGTACGTTTCTCGCTTGGTTCATCTGATGAAATAAAACTTATGATTATTGCTTCAAAATAAATGAACAGAATTTGTTAAATGAACTAAATATTACACAATGTAACCAACAAAAATATTATCAATAAACCAGTATAACATCGTAGAATGACCAAATCGCGAGTCAAAACTTGTTGATCAATTTATATATTTACTATGTTTACTTCGACTAAATAAAATGTATGCTTCATTATTTTAATTTAAATATTTAAGACCAAGATTATAAAAATATGAATATTTTTTAGATGATATATTTTCCAATTAAATATCAATAAAGATTCATATATCATATAATAAATATATGCACATTCAAACTTTATATTTTCTATTTTAGAATACTTAGAATGATTTAATCAGATTATAAATATTTTTAAATACATTTGCAAATACCTATACGAGAATGTAGGGTGTTTTAGAATTTACGTAATGTTCGAGATTAATTTGAATCTCGTTTATTTCATCCCCGGCGTGATGGCAGCATCAGCCGGGTCAGATTAGAGTCCCTAGAATACAGAGTCCGGCGAACTTGTAGACCACTTTTCATTGGGTCAAAGTTATAGCCCCTAAAAATGGCGGAACCAATCACAATACAAAGCGGGAACCCGTACAGTTTAAACGAATATAAGGAAAATAAGGGAAGAAAACAGATGTTAATATTTTATATATTATAAATAATGAAATATACATGTACAAAATGCATACTTAGAACAAAAATGCTATTTAATAGTAGAATGCATCGCCATAGTCTTACTGCTATACATTTTATTTGATAATCTTTGTTTGTCAGATGAAATGCGCATTCTATATAAAATAAAACGTTTCATAATTATTTTTGGCAAGTTATGACAACGTTTTATTGTATCACATGTAATATTTTTCATATTATCCATATAAAACAATAGGAAATTACAATTACAAGACTTAAAATGTGATATATATTGACGGATGATAATTTCTATATCATACACATACTGAAAAGTTTCTTTATTAACAAAGAACAATGAAGTTTTGCGGAAACTTCGTAATAGGACGAATCGAGAGTATGCTTGATTTGGGTCAAAGTGTTTTGATCCAACAGAATTTATACATTGCATACACACTTTGTTACATTTCGTAATGCTTGAAATGATGTATCCTGCTATATTGTATAAAATATTGAGTTCAATATTATCAATATGAATATTTTCTTTTGGAATCATGGTAATAATACATTGACCTAGTGCGGTTGTTTTACATTTTTCTTTTTAGGTTTAGTTAAAAAATCACTGATAATGTCTCCATCGTCATTGTCATAATTCGATCTACATGATGATTTCAGATACTGCGAAATTACTATAAGTTTTAAACTTTGCTGAAACTGTAATGCAGTAGGTGTAGGATTTTTTGCGCGTATCGAAGAAAACAAGTTTTCAACGCAATCTTGTGTCAAACGTCCAGTTAATACATATCGAAAGCCTCGTTGATTAATAAGATAATTAGTTAATTCAATTATGGAAGTTGTGGTAATTATAATGCCATTTTGCACTGGTTTGAATATTTGCTTTTGACCAATTTTCATTTCACGAAAGAGTTCTACAACAGCGTAAAGAAATAAATTATGTTCATTATATGTTGTTTCATCACGTGTTTTACCTAAAGCAACACGTGGTGTTCGTGCAGTTAGTAAAGTAAACCACTTAGAAATTACTTCTATAAATGTTGCCATGGTATTCAATTCTGTTTTACCTGTCTCTTCTGCATAAAATTTGATAGCACTACTAACGTCTCTACTAAATACATTCTTGGCTTTATTTACCTTCATTTTATTAAACGTAGTACATATTATATCTTGTTTTCTTAGCTTAGGTATTAATTTTAGTTGTAAATTTTCCTGTATATCTACTAATTCTTTCAAATGTTCATATTTGACAATAGAATTTGATAACTTGTGCGTCTGAACGAATGTCATAGGTAACTCAATTACCTTGTTGTTTATTAACATACTTTTTAGATTTTTTAATAGATGCGGAGCATCCGCAATGAACATAAGTTTTCTTTTATTATCTACGGGATGCACAATTGAATTTTTAATTTTTGTATATTTACCACTTACAATACCGCCAAATGCTTTCCACATACTTAAATTTACGGGACCCATATCAGACGTCACGCTATGTACGTACAGGCCAACAGCTTCAGCTTTCTGAATAATATTTTCGATAATTGGTTTTAAAATAGCACCATCTACACTATCTGGTGTAAAATAAAACGCTACGGGTGTTTTCCAGCGAACGAAAAGACCTCCTAATAGAAAAACTAAAGCATGCGTAGCCTTTTTTATGTTACCTAGGAAAACAGAAGAAAACAGAAAAGAAAGTGAAAAAGTAAGAAAGTGAAAAAGTAAGAAAGTGACTGATGTTTCATGTGGCGACAAGATAAACAAATTCTCGAGTTTCTAGATATTCTTTATCTTACAATCAATCAATACACCCGACGAAGCTTGTAGTACCACACATGAAATATCGTGAAGGATTTACATTGCATCCAATGTCTGATGTACAACATCCAATATCTAATAGAAAAGTTCGTTTTCTATAGACACTCTACTAGAATTTTTAGAAAGTGAACTTTCCTATTGGATATCAGATGCAGTGTGAATCCGTTATCAACCTAGAACAATACAAGCAAGTTATATAAATATAACTTATATGTATGTATGTATGTTTTTTTGGTTGCATGTATGTAAATATAACTAATATATAGGATATATAAATTATAAGTAGGAATATGTAATAAGGTATATAGTATAATAGTTATAGAAGTATGTGTAGGAATTTCGAAGCAAACATTGATGTGTGTCATTTAGGAGAATATTGAGAATAAGATTAATATTAACATTTTACATTATTTTAGAATTCTAATGGCGGATACTTAATATTTTGTATATTTAACAAACACACTTCCAATATTCAATTATATGTA
>NW_011964493.1:0-4490 GCF_000949405.1 Vollenhovia emeryi
ATCTTATGTCCCCCTCGAAACCATACAACTTTTGTCTGAAACATGTTTTCATATCTCTTTTAGTTTTTAAAAAATCGACTGTATAAATTAAAATGGCCCACCCTGTATATATACATATATAGATAGATATACAGTCTAATACTAAGTATAAGGAAGTACATAAAACCTTAATCTTGTTCAAGAATGGCACGCGTAAATAGGTCATTGGCGGTCTGGATGGGTCTATTATAAAACCTGAAAAAGGTTTGTGACCCGGAAGCCCATCCAGCACTTCGCCTGATTGTTGTAATGTCTACCCCTCGTTTGTGTGCCGCAGATACCGCCGCATGACGCGTGCTATAAGCTGAAAATTGATTAGTATCAATACCAGCTTTACCTAAAAGTGCTTTTATCCAGTGACCGATTGTCTGAGCAGAAGCTGCAGCAAAAGGTCTCGTAGTGGAGATAAACAAGTTTTTTGTATCTTTGTCTCTTATCTTTTTGGTAAACTTAATATACTCAAGTATGGCTGAGGCTACACACAGTTCTGGTTTATCTTTAAAGAAAGGTAATATTAATTCTGGCTGAAACGCTCCAGGTTTTGACGTTTTTATTTGGTCTGTAATCTTAATTCTCATTTCCCTGTCCGACGTTTCAATATTATTAATATCAATTAGAGCCAGTGTTTGGAGCCTTTGAGCTGTTGTCAGTGCCAACAAGGTTGCTACTTTTTCTGCTAATTCTTTGGCTTTCAAGTTTTTTACTTGATATAATTTTTCAATATAATCCAGAACCGGTGTAGTATCCCATGTTGTATTGTACTTTGGCTTAGTTGGTTTTTGTTTAAAAACACCTTTCATATAACGACTAATTAAACCATCCTTATTTATGTCGTAAGCGGAAATTAATGAAATCGACGAGCGAGAAGTATTTAATGTTGTGTAACTCGCACCTTCATTAAAACGTTTATTTAAGAAGCTAATAATATCTGTGGTCTTTGCATTGAACGTATCTATTCTATTCAGATGAGCGAACTTCCACCAGCGTTTTAGGCTACTCTCGTACTGTTTCAGTGTTGATTTTGTAACGGAATTGGTTATCATTTCTACATTTTCTTCTGACAGTCCTCGGCTCATGTATGCCGACCTGATAACCTGCCTACCACCAATGAAAGGTGGGAAGCTAGGGGGTGACTCGTCTCTCTGGAAGGAGATAACAATAATGCAACATCTGGTTTAAATGTGATAGTAGGTTCGACTAATAGTGATGTAAACAAGGGATACCATGGCTGTGTAGACCACAATGGTACTACTAAAATTCCCGACGCTTTGTCGTTAACTATTTTTCTAAGTACACGTGAAATAAGTGCGAAGGGAGGGAATGCATAAAAATTCTCATTTTTCCAACTTATTGTAAATGCATCAACAATCTTTGCCTCTGGATCTGGAAATCTTGAGTAGAATTTTTTACATTTTTTATTTACTCTTGATGCAAATAAATCAACTGAAAATGGACCAAACTGCTTTTCTACCTTTCTAAAGGCCCAACCAGCCAATTCCCATTCCGAATCTTCATTAACATTTCTCGAAGCCCTGTCAGCTTCGACATTTTCTGCTGAAGGAATGTAAGATGCCCTTATCCACAGCTTCCTCTCTTCGCACCAATTCCAAATTTTTCTGGCTAATTCACCGAGATGTGGAAACTGAATTCCACCAGCTCTATTAACATAGGCTATTGCCGTGGTGTTGTCTAGACGCAGTAGCACCTCACAATGCCTTAACTCGGATGCAAAACATTTCAGAGCAAAAAAGGCAGCTAATAATTCAAGATAATTGATATGTTTTTCTTTTCTTGTTCGTTCCAAAACCCGAGGGCTGTATCGCCGTTACAGTAACATCCCCAACCAGATAAAGATGAGTCTGAGAAAATCTCTTTTTTGTAAACCTGAGTTCTTATAGGATTTGAACCAATAGATGCATGTTCTTTCCACCACTTGAGATCCTCCAAATTGTTATCAGTTAAAACTATTTTTCCCTCGTAATCGCCCCCATTCATCTTTAACGTTAAAAATTTTAATCTTTCCATTCTCTTACAATGTACGAAGCCATAAGCTACAGCTGGACATGCCGATGTTAATACACCTAAGAATTCTGCAAATTTTCTTATTTTGTAAGCTTTACCAATCCTAAATTTTTCAATTAACGATATTATTTGTTTTTTCTTTTTGTCTGTTAGATTTAGGGAAAAGTTAGCGGAATTTATGATAAAACCTAGGTATTTACATTGACGTTGAGCTGTAAGTGAACTTTTTTCATAATTTATAATGAAACCCAAATGCTCCAACATTTGCATAGCCCATTGCATATTTCTTTCACAAATTTTCTTTGATTCATTAATAAAAAGAAAATCGTCTAAATACAATACAAGGAGCATTCCTTCTAGTCTCAATTTATTAATAATGGGTTTCATTATTTTCGTAAAAATGTACGGACTCGTGCATAAGCCAAACGGTAAACAGCAAAATTGAAAAATTTTTCCTTTGAATTTGAATCTCAGAAACTTTTTGTGCCCTTCGAAAATAGGGACAAGAAAATATGCGTCTTTAAGGTCCATAGTACCCATAAAATCCCCTTGAGCGATTAAATTTAGTGCTACTCGAATGTCCTCTAATTTAAAATGTGGTGGCTTAATAAATTTGTTTAATTTTCTTAGATTGAAAATGAAACGATTTGATCCATCCGGTTTTGGAACTAAGAAATAAGGTGAAAGAAACTGCCCTGCACTTTCTTCGCATTCTTCGATAGTACCTTTTTTAATTAATTTTTGTATTTCTATCTCTAATTTACTAACTTCCTCCTTAGAAAATCTTTTTTCCCCTGGAACGACCAATTGTTTTGGAATTTGTGTGAATGGGATTTTATATCCACTTAGAGACTCTATTATGTATTTATCTGACGTGATATCTTTCCATCTGTCTATGAAGTAGCGGAGACGGCCAGCTGGTCTCTGTACCTGAGTTATTTCCTCCAGGAAGACGATGTCCTCTTCCTGTCCGCTGACGTTCTGGAGGCTCCGCTGCTGGATGACGTTCTGGAGGTTCTGTACGTCCTGGGTTTGAACTTCATTTGACGACGTCTCGGCATTTGACCCACCTGACGATTCCCGGCAGGTGGGCGTTTGAAGTTTCCCTGGCTTCGGTATTCTGAGGTGTATTTTTGTGCAGCTTTTTTCTTAATATTCTCGCAAACTTTTCCGATCTCTGTCACGCTGCTTATCTTTTCTTTTAGTTTGTCTCCATAGAGGAATTCATCGGATATCAATGTGTCAACCATGTCTTTCATGTCATCACCCAACTTTGGTGTAATATAGGATTTTCTACCAACTGATTGCTGATGAAAGACATCTACCATGATCTGACCTGCGTGGCTAATGTACTCAGTCAGTTCTTCCTCATCAATGCCGTTTTCTGACTGTTCTAAAAGTAAAGTGATTGCGGCTCCCAGAGCGACTATAGCAGTCCCGACACAGTTTTGTGTTTTTACAAAATGGTCGTCTCGTTGTTTAGGAATTCCTTTGCATAATGGGAGCACATCCTCGTTTAGTTCGGGTGCCTCCATGTAAAGTTCCCCTTTTCTATCATAGCTTTCGAGGATTTCTGTTTTATTTTTCTCTGGAAGACCTTCCTTCTTCCACTTCATCCATGTGTTTTTTAGTTCCGGATGGAAACTAATCTTTTTGAATTTTAAATCGCTGGGGTCCGCTCCGAGTACTTTCAAGGCTTCATTATTTGTTGCCTGTTCTGGGGTGTGATCCGAGTTTATAACCTCTTTGACCACCTGAACCTCATTAATATCTGGCGTCTTAGCTACACTTGGTGACTGATTCTCCTTGTCCTCAGTTCCTAGAGAAAAGAAAGGACATTCTTAGGGTCGCACTTATTGTGCCTTTATGGTAATTTTGTTCTTATTGAACTCAACCAACACCCTTTAAGGTCTTATTGACCAGACAAAACCGTATGGGCTTGTCCCTCGCCTTTCGTATGGAAAGCCAAGGTAGATGTCGAGGCGTATAATCACTTTTGTGATTTACTTACCAACCGCCTCGGTTCGTGAATCTGCGTTGGGTGGGGCCTGTGCCCCTTGAACAACGACTAGTGTCTCTACCACCTTTGTAAGGTTATCTAACCTTTCTTGCAATTTTTCGAGTTTTTCCTCGTTTCTGCTCCTCTTATGACGACTCCTCGACCTCGATCTGGGACGGCTCCTCTTTTTCTCCTTCGACATTTCCAATTAGATGATTAAAAACGGCTGGATTCTAATTTGACTTGTTACGCGCAAGAAAAACGTCTCGATGTTTCGGCACAACGAAACAATATGAAGGGAAGGGCCCAGGAGGTGTGGTGGAAGGATGGTGGAGGGCGCCACCTTCTTTCAAAGGCGCGCTAAACGTTGTGATGTTAGGCATGGCAAGCATGACTACAATACTATCATCGAGAACGAGACACACAATAT
>NW_011964494.1:0-4494 GCF_000949405.1 Vollenhovia emeryi
AGTTTGAGGTATCTTTGAAGCACATATATTGTACTTCGTTGTAATTTTCTTGAACAGAGAAAAGATGCGATAGATACATACGTTTCTGCGATTACAATTATTGTGTTTACAATTCTTGGGAAAAAAAAGTAATTTTTATAGGAGACTACTTTAAAAGTTGATCAATTTTCGACTAATATAAAGACTTACTTTCTCGCGTTTGTTAGTTCTGTTAAAGTCTCTCTTTAATGTGCATTAAAGATGTTTACATTTTACCTAGTACGTTCTAACGGTATTTTATATTTTTTTAAATGTAATTTTGCGTACGTGTATTACGGAATACGCGCACCATGCAAATACCTAAACACAATCTGAATCCAGTTGAACAACTACAGATGTACAATTTTACAGACGTGACTTTCCATAAGCGTTTCAACAATGTTTGCAATATTCAAAGTCTATTTTGCATTGCATTATCTCTGTTTTTTTTCCATATATTAACGAGTCTTTCGTAGCTATTCAGTTCAAAGTATGTACTTCTACATTATTTTAATAATCTTTTCTTGACAATTGTATTTGTACATATTTGGCAAACTTTTGAAACACTGAAAGTCAACTACATGTGTTACACAACAAGCCGGGTATAATACGTGATTGTTTTCCATAGGTTGTACTGCAAAAATAGCTAGCAGATTCCCCTACAGACATGATATTGGTGGATTGGTCTAATTCAATGTACTAACAACAATCCAATCTTGATCTTTGTTAATTGGGGAATCGTATTTGCCAGCGTCTAAGTTTCGAGTAATATGGCACAATATTTTAACGTTGTGACCAATGCCAGTGGTACTTTCACATTAGAAGAAGTACCAGGAATCTGTACAGACGAGCAACGAATTCAGTTAGTTGTTGGAGACGTTAATAATAGCAGTAATGGTTCACAACGGCTTGTGACTTACGCTACTGCACAAAACAGGCAGGCAATATTCTCCCCGCAAACTATTAATTTAGGGAATCAGATATCTGCAGCGCGATTGGAACAAGGGTAACTTACTACAGCATGTATATTTTCAATTGCTCGAATTGCATTGAGATAGTAGAGCAGCTCTAAGCTTTTGATATTTTACGAGAAGTGTACAGAACTCGAGATTTAATTTATTTTTGTTTTGTTTTGTAATTTCAATAACTCCCAAAAGTAATACATGGGGCATTGATACAATACTGGTTGTACGAGATAAACTTTAATGGTTCTGAAATATATTATAGATATCTTAATGTGTGGAATGCATATCTTGACACTTTACATACCGTACAATGGGCCATACATTTTGAGATTACAACGTTGTTCCGATTTCTGAAATGTATAGTAACTTTATGGATATTATTAGAGAGAACGCATTTAAGATTTTTGATGAAAATTTTGCACACATTGACGTGTTGAATTTTAACTCTTTTTTTTTACACGATCGTGTAACATGGAACATTTTTGTAACAGGTGCTTCTTAAAGTAGTCTTCTATCATACTATTGAACAACCGCATATATTGTATATGTGTAATTGAATTTTAAATATGATTTTTGGTTAAAATAGTGAAATATGTCTCTAAGTATCTATATTTTGCACATTTTATAGACATAAACAAAAAGGTATATTTTTTTAATGTATAACAGTATATGTTAACTCTAATTACATGGAATTCTATTTTACGTAATACAATTTTTTGTATAAATATTTAAAGCAGTGGAGCTGCATTTGCAATATAACAAGACATGTTACAAAAATATAGAGTAATTAAGAACACTGTAAATTCTTCTTTTTGAATTTTTTTTCATTATAGTTGTTATATTTGTCTCATCTAACATTTGTGATACACACACATTTACGTTTACTGTCGATTTTTATGAGGATATTTGTTTCGTTTGTTAGAAAGAAAAGTGAATGTTTTACCTTTTATACAGGAGAGTTTTTTCTTGCACGTTTGTGCCTCAAAGAAAATATTAGCAAAATAGTCATAAGCCTGCGTACTAATTTATTGGTTATGGTGTGTAGTGTATGTATGTATGCGTATAAAAAAATTGTATTTTAAGCTAAAGCGCACATATCAAATTTAATAAGTCATAATGATTTCAAAGTGAATATATATTTATGATAGAAGCAATCAAAAGCCATGATAAAAAATTTTTAATGATAAATAGAAAATTGTGTATAATATATTTGGTACAATCGATCCTTAACATGTGTGGCCTATAAGCGAGTTTTTTTTGCACCAATGATTATTCCGTTCAAAAAGTTTCTCAACTTACCAAGTATATTGTATCAGTTTTTAATCTGTCAATACTCTTTCTTTCTGGAAGCTTTGAATCTAAGGAAACGTAGGAGTAGCAATGTTAAAATTATTATAATCTGAATTAAGAAATGCAACCAAAATATATAAGTTTAACAATAAGTTCTATTTTGAAAATATAAATAGAATTTTTTTTCTTTACTTAAAGCGAAGCTTTTGTCAAATAATCGTTTACCATTATAAAGTTGTATCTCGCATCCAGGTAGCAAACTTTTGTTCCAATATATTCTGTTTTTCTCATTAGTTTCATCTAATCGCTCATCATAAACAGCATTCCGTAGAATAAAATAGTACATTTGTTTTATCAACATACAGTGACTCGCAAAACTGATCAAACCGTACTATTATTTCGAAATTTCTTTTGAAAATTTGTGAAAGGTATCAGCAGTAAGATGGTAGACATTTGTTTTTACATTATGCCAATATTGAAAAGTTGATTTCATTGCTTTGTTTGAGTCAGATAATCATAGACAATTGTGTAGTACATTGACATTTTCACGAGTCACCGTGTCCATAATATCCCTGTTAAAGTCTTACATGTTTAACTAAAATAAGATGTATTACACTTGTATAATTATGATTATAATAGTGTTTATTGCGTTTCAGACGAAATGTTTTTATAATCAAAACAAATGATATAACTGGAGCCCAGGACATTTTACCAAGTGCGGTAAATGCACATATTGTTAATAAAAATATTGTGAGCATTGAAAGTGATACAGGTAAGTAAACATTTGCTATATTAATGCTTTACAAAATCTGCTGAGCTATTTAATATTTATATTTCAATGTATTGTACATTGGTAGTTTTCTTATCTGCAATATTGCAACCAAGTAATTCTTTTCAGGTGTTAAAGCACAATGTAAAAATGAAGGGCAACAAATGCAGCTTATGAAAATACAAAACGCCAATACTATAGTAACAAAGCAAAGTACGTTGTTACAAGAAAGAAATCAGACTGCCATTTTTACTAGAAGTAATATACAAAATAACATCACATCAGGAGTGAGTTGCTACATCTTACAACGAAGTCTAAACAAAAGTTAAATTTATTAGGATCTAACAATTATTTTTACCTTTTAGTCGCCTCTTTATGTAAATTCTGGATCATTCAATCCAGGTCAGACGGAAAGAAGAATATTTAAATCATGCCCCAATAAAAATCGACAGGTGACAAACAACATAGTAGGCATAGTGTCTCCAAGTACTCCAGATGTAATAAACGTAGTGACAATGGAAAATCGAATTCAAAACTCTAATGCGACGACTCCTAAATCTACACTATCCGTTTGTAAGACTATCAATTCGCAGAGACAGAATGTGACTGTACGTCCTGTTCGTACTTCTAATCCAAATATGTCTCAAGTGCGATCTGTATCAGTAGTTTCTCCTGACATTTCTAAAACACCAACAAAAGCGCAGCCTCCGGATATGGAGCATTTAAATGAGCAAATTAAGCAAGCCAAATTCAAACAATTAAACGTACAGAAACAGCATATTGAGAAGTCAAGGTTTCAGCAAAATAACACGCAACGACAACACTCTAACACTTTGCAACCTGTTCAACCCCCGTTGAACACTCCTATACGTCGTATCGTAAATTCTGCGCCACAAAGAACGCAGCAGATTCCGATGCCGCCACAACAAGTACAGAAACCACCTATGGCAACGTCAACCCCTTCGTCAGCTGAACATAATACGCGCGATGGTATGGACAGTATGGAAGTGGATTCTATTGAACATGCTGTGGAGAAAGGGCATGTAACGCAACAATCTTCTCCGCCGCGATTGGAGCATGAGAACAGTGCAAGTGAAAGCATTGCTTATCTCCAAAAAACTATTAGCGACCCAGCAAACGCCATAGTTCAGCATCAGATTCAAGGAAATACCGCTAAAATGTTAGTGATGTTAGCCACGGGAGAACAGAGACTAATTACGTTCGACATACCGAACGAGGACTGCACTGTACACGACCTATTGGACCAGGTACGTGCAGTCTTGGGCAAGGTATGTTTCTACAAAGATTTGTAGAAAAAATTGTAGAATGGTGGACAAATTGTTGTGTAGTTGGGAGAATTTCAGAGAAGTTTGTAAGATATTTTCAAATATTAGGGATATCTACCTCAACGTCAACGCTTATTCAAATTTATAAACTTCCTTATGCAATCAA
>NW_011964495.1:0-4494 GCF_000949405.1 Vollenhovia emeryi
AAGCCATGAAGACTAAACAAATAATAACTTTTACTCTGACCTTTTTTTTGATCCGATGCATAGTTTTCGAGATATTTCCATGTCCACACTTAAATTGACCACCCTGTATACATATTGCTTGTTGCTGCAATAATGATATACCTCAAAAAAGTTGTAGAAAATAAGTTTAAACGTTAAAAAAATTTTAATATCAATTTTAAATATGATTTTGATCTAAAAAACTATTTGTAGATAAACGAAAGTATCAGTACCCACACAGCAAAACAAATTTCAGGAAGCTTTCCGAAAGATAACTTGGAAATTAATATTGAAATGAAAAATTGAAATCATTCAGAAATATCTTTGAAACGTTTCATCAAAATCACATGTCATTGAAAGCTTTCCAAAAGATACCTTGGAAATTAATATTGAAATGTAACATTGAAATCGTTCAGAAGTATTTCTGAAACGTTTTATCGAAATCATTTATGATCTTTCTCACTGAAATATTTCAGAAATATTACAAAACATTTCAGAGAAATATTTCGTACGTAATCTCTAAAACATATGTTATTGAAAGCTATCTAACATATAACTTGGAAATTAATAGCGAAATGTAAGATAGAAATCATTCAGAAATATTTCCGAAGCATTTAAGAGATATTTCTGAAGCATTTCAAAAATATTTCCGACGCATTTCAGAAATATTTCCGACGCATTTCAGAAATATTTCCGAAGCATTTAAGAGATATTTCTGAAGCATTTCAGAAATATTTCAGAAACATTTAAGAGATATTTCTGAAGCATTTCAGAAATATTTCAGAAACATTTATGATATCTCAGCTACGCGGACATTTCATGTATCTGAAACATGTCTGAAATATTTTTTTGAAAGGTTTCATATTTCATTGACAGCTTTTTGAGAGCTTTCTGAAATATTTCGGTGCTGTGTGGGTAGTTCTTCAATCAGTGTATAATTGATTTATGAATTTTACAACAGTTACAAAGCAGGTTTTTCTGCTGAATGCAGCTAATTGCTGTATTTATAACGAAGTATTTTGTAAAAATTTGCACATTCGTGGGATTTGACAAACAAAGGACGATATACATGGTATATATTTTTTTCTAGTGCGTAGTTATCTTATGCATGAAGCGCTTTCCGGAGATTAGGGAAATTATTAAAAAGTTTATTATAATACAATTTAGTGTTGAATATACAATCGCATTATATGAGTGCGCCTTAAACAACGATGATTGGCTGACATCTTTCAGTCCCATTCCTATTGGCTTCTTTTGAGAGTCATTCACGAGAGACATTTTATATTTTTGCGCATCTAGCTTTTTAGTTTCTCTCGGTTTATTGTCAGCCATCCGTACCTTCTCTTGAATAAACAGGACGTTAATTTTGTATTCTAACAGAGTTTTATTCCTTCGGATTCCTATTACTCACTATCGACTGGAGACTATCGGCACAATTCTACATTTAGGACTTTACAAATATTGCTTGGGACTCAATCGAGCCTGATGCAATAAAAATTCTTTTGCGCGAGATTTCATCACCCACGCGCAAAGAAAAGATTAGCCGAAAGAGCTAAAATTTAGCAGTAACAGCTAAAATGTGTCTTTGAAATAGGGACAGCTAATGTTGTTGCTGCCAAACCTCAATTTATTAGCTCTTTGAATTTGGATACTGCAGCGAAAAATATTAGCTGTTAGAAATAAATAATATTTAACTAGTAAGAATATTCTTAAAAGTCGCCAGTGGTAATTAATTAACAACATCAATGATTTTTATTGACTGCGACTGGCGATTAAAATTCTTATTGCGAAAAAATCCTCGTTGGGGTAATATTTTTCGCAATAAGAATTTTAATTGCCAGTTGCGGTCAATAAAAATCATTGATGTAAATAATATTTAGCTGTATATACAGAAGCGCAGAAACATACGTCGAACAGCATTATAGGACGAAAAAACGATACCATGCCGTTGTATTGTACCACACGCGAAGTAATGGTACACGGAAAGAACAATGTAGCTGCTGTAGCTAAAACTTAGCCAAATAGGGACAGCTAATATTTTAGTTGTGATAGCTCAATATTTTGCTACTGTGCCTATTGTATTAGGTGCGACAGCAAACGGTTTGCTGTCATTACATTGTTCTTTCCGTGTACGCTGATACATATGGCAACGTCTCAAAAACAATTGCGAATCGCATGTCGGGATCGCGCGCGTATGAAAATGATGAGTTCTGGCAATTATATCTATTATTACATGAAATCTTTAGCATAATTCAGGCAAAAAGACTTCCATCGGATATAAAATATGTTTTACAAATTTTGACAAAAGAACACAATGAGTTATACCTTAGAAAAATTGAAACCTAAACATCATTTTCTTTTGCACTATGCCAGAATATTTAATTACATGGGACCGTTTGCAAATGTATACTGCATGCGTTTTGAAGCTATGCATAAACGTTTGAAAGCATATTGCACTGCATCAGAATCAAGAAAAAATCTTCTCTTGTCTCTTGCTATCAAGTTTCAGCTGAGTTTGCGCTATAGATTTACAACACAGTGTAGCATTTTATCTTGCCTTCTTAGAGGGCCTGGAAAAAGTAAAAAGCTTTCAGAATTTCCTCAGTATTCGTTCTTTAAATTGTCACTCCCTAATTCTCTGAAAATGAATTCTGAAAATTATTGTATGAACTGGATAGAATGGAAAAATGTTCGATATAAACTTGGATTTGCTCTTATTACGGGAACAGATACTTCTGGAGATTTATGCTTTGGACTTATAAAAATTATTTTATTACATGAAGGTGAACCTTTGTTTATATGTTCACCTTTATTTAATATAGGATTAAATTCTTATGTCAAAGGGTATGAAGTAGAATGTGACAATGAAAATGACAAATGGTTTTGCATAAAAGGTACTGAACTTGTTGATTACCAACCACTTTACATGTATCAAATGGCAAATGGAGAACGTTACATTGTTTTTAAGTATTTTTTGTGAGACTGATAAATTAAAAATAAAAATTTGTTTGTTTTACTATGATTGTCACATGATACTTACTACTAAAATATTTACATTTTTTGTACTTTTGCAAACTTCTGTGTTTATTTCTTTTTAATATACCTAAATGTCTTTTTTCCATTTTCGTTTATGACAATACATTTATAATATTTGTGTAATATAATGTATTTTTTTTTAATCATATTCTTATCTAGACCTCTTTTTTTGTTTTAACAAGGCCAATTAAATAGCTTTTACCATAAGATATATATAAACATACACATACAGAATGTTTAAAAAATTTTGACATAGCTGTTACGTCCTGCGGACTCCACGATTTCTCTCTTTCAAAAGAAACATGTTTTTCTTCTCTTGGAAACTACAATTTTAGAAATCAGCGGATATCGACTAGCCAACGCACGAGTCCCTTCCCCACAAAAATTGATTGTCAGAGTTTCACTTTTCGAAACTCGAAACGTAAAGAGCTCTGATTGTTGCCGGTCGATAGCCGTTGATATAATAAAAAGGGGAGAAATAACAGACAGGATGGGATCAGGCCCCTTCAGACGGCAGTTTCGAAATTCAGATTTCCAAAATATTATACTTAAGTACGATCCGAGACTCAAAAAGGGGATTCTAAAAAAGACATGTTGACCAAAAACTTGACCCAAAAGTGAAACTCGGGATTTTTCGAAAGTCGCTGAAGGAAATGATGCCCATAAATAAATATCAAAGGGCGACAACGACTTAATGGTCGGGTTGCCAATAAGAAAGACAACTCCTTAACACCTCCAAATAATCCACCAATGAAGAACCAAAATCCAAAATCTCCTTCCACGTCCCATGAACAAGATCCACCCCCGAAAAATTATTGTATATAAACCAGGAGCCTGCTGGCTCACTCTCTCTCTCTTTTGGCTGTTCCCGACTCTACCAGTGCAGTTCTCTCCGTCTATCTCCAAGTACCTCGCGATTTCAAATTATAATTCGACGTAATTCAGTTACTACCCAGACAGCACAGATCTCCTGAAGACGTTTTAAAGACATCCTCTGGACGTCCTTATATCCTAAGAATGTTCCCAGGACATCCATAGGATATCATGTGCTGTCTGGGTACTCCGTGCAAGTAAAATCTGTGCGCGATTTCGGCCGACGGACCACCAATCTGAGCCAGCCGCCTTAAAAAAATTAACTAGACGCAATCCACCAGCTCTTTACATCTCAATCGTCGATCTCAATCAATAGTAAGTCACACGTTTTTTTTTTTCTTCCATTTTCTCTTCGGCTCGACGACCTCCGTTCCCCCTATTATTTCTTTATTATTATTTGACAAATCTGAGGTACCTTCGCTAGATTTTAAAAAATCTCGTTCTTGCTCTCGCGAGTTGACTTCAAGACACCCATCCATCGTGCATTCGTTTCGTACCTCTGGATTCGCCGTTTGTGTGAATTCGATACGATTCGAATATTTCCATCCATTGAAAATTCGTTTCGTG